>NC_057812.1:417994651-418240065 GCF_018294505.1 Triticum aestivum | reverse complement strand
ACAGGACCCCGTGGTGTGGAGGGCTGGATGAATAGTAGATGGTGGAGGGGTGCCCGTGGAGGGGTGGTTGAACAGTAGGCGGTGGAGTAGCGCGCGGTGGAGGCTGGATGAACAGGAGCCCGTGGAGGCTGGAGGAGGTCAACGGTAGCCCGTGGAGGCTGGAGGAGGTCGACGATGGAGATGAACAGTATCCCGTGGAGTCCCGTTTTGCGGTACGCCACACCCCTCCTAATGAACAGGACCGCCGTTTCGACCGTAGCGCTCCAACACAAGTCCGTTTCCTCCGTTTTGTGGTACGCCACACACCTCCCGATCAACAGGACCCCCGTTTCAACCGTAGGAGGTCCGTTTCCTCCGTTTTGCGGTACGCCAGACCCCTCCCAATGAACAGGATCCCGTTTCGAATGTTGCTGGTTGAACACAAGGCCGTTTCCTCTGTTTTGCGGTACGCCAGGCCTCGTTTCCATCGCCTGTTCCGTCCAAGCCCTCCCGATGAACACGACCACGCGTTTCGTTCCGACCCAGCAGGTTGGCTCCCACGCGTTTCGTTGCCTCCCGATGAACACGACGCATTCCGTTGCCTCCCCATGAACACGATGCATTCCGTTGCCTCCCCATGAACATGACGCATTCCGTTGCCTCCCCATGAACACGACGATGACGTTGTTTCTCCGTTCCGACCCAGCCATGTACACGAGCCCTGGCCGTACGTATGAACGAGTAGGCGTTCGAGACCCCGCCCATATGTACACATACGTGGCCGTATTTTCTTTCTTCCACCCTGGCCGCTGTACATATGTGTACATGCTACATGCGCGCCTCTACTACGACACGTACGCGCCTCTACTACGACACGTGCGCGCCTCTACATCCACCAGTATATATGTACGTACACGTTCGCGACAAGAATGACAATGCTACGTATGCTTCGACCAGGTGGGTCCCGACTATCAGGCACTTCCTTGCCTACGAAGATGTAGCTGGTGGGTCCCAGCAATCAGGGGGGCGAATCGTTTTTTTTGCCCGGACGCACTTCCTTGCATGCGAAGACGTAGCTGGTGGGTCCCAACAGTCAGGGGGAAACATTTTTTCGCGAAATACAGTGGCCCGTCCAGTGGGTCCCAGCTGTCAGGTGGAGGAATCATTATTTTCCGTGTAATAAGGAGGCACTTCCTTGCTGCGGCTGTGGACCCAGCTATCAGCCTCTCCACGTATAGTCCACGTCCGATGAAAGTCGTTCCTTGACCACATTGACCATGCCGCACCGAGAGCACCAGGGCGGTGGACGACGGCGAGGCCTAGGAAGGGGACGACGGGGAGCCGGGGAAGATGCGGTAGTGGAAGCCCGCGCGGAGAGGAGTACGAGGGTTCACTGGTTCGGCTGCGGTGTGAGGCTGCCGTCGCCGCAGGGCCTGGCCAGCGGTCGAAATAGTAGGGGGCAGTGAGGCCTCCGCGGCGGCACAGCCGACCACGGGAGGCAGGAGCATGCGGCACGACCGGCGCTACTTTGGGCGGCTGGAGCAAGAAGAATAGAGGTTAAAGAAGCACTACAGCAATTGGATGGACATCGTACTGTCACTGGAGCTAGAATCGTTCATATTGACTAAAGTTGACAAAGGCCCCCATCCCAGTTAACTTACTAAGCCCACAAGTCAGCCTCCCACCATGGTGGGTCCCAGTTAGCAGGGGGAATATTCATTTTTTGTGCGTAATAAGGAGGCACTTCCGGTGGGTCCGAGCTAACAGCGGGGGGAACATTTTTTTTTGCAAAATACGCTGGCCTGTCCGGTGGGTCCCAGCAGTCAGGGGGGAAACGTTTTTATCACGAAATAAGGTTCCCTGTCCGGTGGGTCCTTGCTGTCAGGTGGAGGAATAATTCTTTTGCACGTAATAAGGACGCACTTCCTTGCGGCCGCCTGGACCCAGCTGTCAGCCTCTCCACGTACAATACTCTTCTGATGGAAGTCAGTCGTTGACCACGTTGACCACGCCGCGCTGAGAGCACCAGGGCGGTGGTCTGGACGATGGTGAGGCCTAGGAAGGGGACGACGCGGAGCCGAGGAAGATGCAGCAGTGGAAGCCCGCGCGGAGAGGAGTACGAGGGTTCACTGGTTATGTACAACTTTTTGAAGTCACTAAGCTCAATTAATAACTTAAGAAAAAAGTTAGATTACAGTGGAACCTAATTAAAAGCTGTCACGAGAAAATAAATAATTAAACGGGTCACACTAGTGCGTGTGTGTGAGAGAGAGAGAGAGACCAATCGGTCGATGCTCGTAAATACATCTTTCAGCCATATGCATTGCTAATGCTCAGTAAAAACTTATATAGTTGACACAATCATATAAAACATCATAGCACACTAAACTTGCATACAAAAATTTCACACAGGTGGCACAATCAGGATGGAACCAGTGGATCACTACGGGAAGGGATATGTTGAAACCAACAAAGTCGTACATAACGGTTCATCGTCTTTATCAATGACGGGGAAATGTCTTGAATGTTGTGCAAAGAAAACAGACAGACAACACAATAAGTTCTGCTAGCACATTAAGTTGACGTACAACCCTTTCTAAAAAAGTTCAGGTACAAAATTAGAAAAGGTCACAATCAAATGTACTAGCATATCAGTGCTTCACACCCATAGCTCGGATTTAACTAGTATCTGACAAGATTCAGTTGTTACCTCAAATTAGAGCATATCCAGGCAGCCAGCCCTGCCTCTTCTCCCAAAGAAGCAGTGGCCTCCACCGCGCGATGGAGTAGGCCCTGTGCCATCCATCTTTCCGAGCAACACGGGGAAAGTCTGACATTGACTCATGTAATGGAAGTCGTCGACGGACAATGGCACCAGCGGCGGCGGCCGGACTTCGATTGATGGATTGACCACTTCTTCGGCATGCACGAACACTCGATACAGGTACATCCCTAACATGGTCCGTGGCGGCCTTGGTGGCGACGAATAGTACAACCCCGGTTCCTGCATGGTATCTCAGCACCAATCACCTTCGGTATGGTCAATGGCTTCTTCATCCATGCCACAACCGTCAGAGCCCAGCTGTCTGGAGGAACAAACATACTTACGAGCTCACCTCCAAGGTCGTTGATAAGCTCGTTCATGGACTCACTGTTCCAAGCACATCGAGGCATGCCGTGGAAGGTAAGCTTTGTTAAAAACTCAAGCTCAGAGGGCACCGAGCCCCATCCTGGGTCCCACCAATCAAAGCTCACCAGCGCGCCATCGCAGAATAAACACCGGGAAGATTCGAACGCATGACTGCAGTTGAAAGTTGTCCGGAACTTGACGAAGAAATCAGCCGGTGGGGGACAGACTTCGACGAGCAAGTCACTTATTTGGATGCCGTGCGCAATGCCAAGAGCTTTGACAAGGTCGTCCGGCGAGACAAGAGGCCGGTCGCCATTGATGGTTACCATCAGCAGTTTGCCGGCAAACTGGTCGTCAAGCGCCGCCATGCCACTGTTGAGCGACAGCACGCAGCGACCGAAGGCAGGACTAAACAAATTCTCGTGCATGCCCAATCAACGCCCTGCTGTGATGCATGCAGTGGTCATTCTGGTGCATCACGGACGGCATGTAGATCGTTCAACACTTGAGAAGAGGAAAAATTGAAAGGTAGAACGCGTCAGTAGAGGAAGAGAATGTTGGCTAACGAGGCTGGGAGGGGATCGAGTAGGAAGTTAGTGCTCCATGCCTAAAGGTTTTGGGAAAACCTGATTTTCATAAGGTGACTTATACTCACCTAAATGGAGGGAGTATTCCTTAACCAGAGAATGTTGTGTCTCCTACTCACGCGCTCAAAAAAAACTACGACACATTTTTTATCTGTTTGCATAGGTCCCACCTATCAGGAAGGATGGGCACATACATGAACAGGTACGACTCATCAGTCTACCCGCATAGCCTTTTCGTTTAGTCTACCTAGCTGTCTAATCAACTGCCTACACGCCACTTCTCCCATTTACTTCTCCATCTGGAACCGATTCTCCTCGGCGTCTTCACCTCCCCTTCGTCTTCATTTGCATCCAAACCCCGCTGCGTTCACATTGTTTTAACCTCTTTAAATAATCATCTACTACTTCAGTTAGACTAGCCATCTAATCCTAATTCTCCAAACCATAGCCCTTCGTTCCAGCGGTTCCAAATGGCGGAAGAGATCAAGATGCAGGTTTTTAGCGTCCAACATGTCCTCGTCGAAGGCTCGATGCGCATAGTTTCCACCATCACCGTCCACCCAAGGGTTGTTCGGCAGTGGATCAACAATGTATCCAACTCCCTCGAAAAGGTAGAGACGAGGGTCATTGGTCTCGATGCAGAGTACACGGAGCATGCCCCTGGGAAGATCCAGTGCGCCGCCGTCCTTTAGCTGTGCCACGAAGATGATGTTTTGGTGTACCACATCATACACTCGCCCTCCATACCATGTGAGCTTCACGATTTCCTGTCTCGGGAGGACGTATACTTCTATGGGGCAGCCATCGAAGGGGACAAACAGAAGCTGGAGTCGTACAACCTTGATTTGAAAAGCATCACTGACCTACAAATCAGAATCAAAATTCCTGTAGAAGACTGTGATAAACAGACACCATCCCTATTCGACATAGCAAATTTTGTGCTCAGTACAAATCTTCAGAAGGGTGACAAGACGGTGGCATTAAGGTCGTCTGGATGGGAGAATTATCCCTTGACGTACGAGCGGATAAAATATGCTGCCCTCGATGCCCGTGTGAGTTTCGAGATAGCTGCAAGGTCAAAAGAGCTTGTTGCGAAGCCGTCTCCCACATATAATGAGAACAAGAAGAATAAGAAGAAGAAAAGGCTGCACCAGCAGGAGGGCATTATGGATGGATGAACTATTTCCTCTCTTGTAAAAACAATTATTCCCTCTCAGTGTATATTGATATAGATGGACTATTTCAATGGTGTGCATGTCTTTGTAATAGAGTAGTAGCGTGGGTCCGCTGGACTATAAGGAACTATTTGTCCGCATATATAGCTTTCTCTGCTACTCCTTCCAGTGATCGGTATGCAGTGCATGTGTCCTTAGACATGACAGCTTGTCCATTGAAGTTCAACTACGGCGACCATCATGTTTCATCTCGCGATTCCCACGACGCTTCTCCAACCCACGGCACCACGCCCCCCGACGTGCGCCTCACCCCTCTCGGCCGCACCGCCCCTCTACCTTTGTGTGCATGACATGTGGGCCACCTAAAATGCGGCGAGCATCATGTTTCTACCACAGCCACCCATGATTCCCACGACGCTGCTCCAACCCATGAAACCACATGTCCCCCGACCTGTGGCTCACCCCTCTTGGCCCCACTTCCCCTCTGCCTACGGGGAGCATTACATGTGGACCAGTCACCTATCGGGTCCACATGTTATTGACTCAAAGGTATGTGTAGTAAGGCGCTGAAGCTCAGTCCCGACAGCCCTGAGAGGGAAATGTAACTCCTGCGCCAGGGCTTGTGGTGCTCCCGCGGCACGAACTCGTGCCAAACTCGATATTTGTTTCTTTACTATACATGCACGCAACAATTTAATGGACATTGTAATCTCAACATGTGACGGGGAGCTCTAAATTTGAATTTGAAACTTATAAAATGAAAAGATTCAAAACAAATAAACTAGGAGAGAGGGAGTATATCATAGGATGTGTCCCATACAAAATAAGTCCCCTGGTTTGTCACCGCGAAGATGCGGTTAGAAAGGAGCACAGCGTCTTCCTACTCGTATGACAACAAATCGGCCGCAGATAGCATGGTCCGCCTTTGACCGCCATGTGCAAGGTTCGTGCTATCTTATTCAATCTCACCGTGGTTCCATCGTACCAATTCATGCGGTGGCCCGTTGCATGGCTGATCCCAATGTTGGACAAAGGTTCTACGTGAATGGTGTCACCATTGTAAATGTTGTGCAAATTGATGTTGGTACCCTCCCGTACATATGCAAGCCAATCTCCACTCGCACCGAGCCTAACCTGTGAAACAATGGGCATGGGGAGAATTATGAAATGGACATGGAAGTAGTCTTTAGAATGCATTTACTACGTGATCAAACTCATCTTACCTGCTCATCAAAGGAAATCCGAGTGCCCCTCAACGTCGGCATCTCAAGGGGTGTCAACTTGCAACTACGGCCGCGCCGCGCTGGAGAGACCACCAAGGAAACATCCTCGTGCGTTCCACGGAACATCAAGATGCATTTGTATGAGTAGTTTATCTTGTGAGAGAAAAGGATGAATGAGGGAAGGCCTCTAGAGATAGAGATGGACACTACTACTACCAATGTGCTGGCCCGTGCGTTGCAATGGATCCAAAGTAGTAGAATAATACTTGTTCACGTGCTTGAAATATAAACACTCTAGTTTTGATATACCCATGTCAGCAGACATGACAGCTTGTCCATGGAAGTTGAACCACGGCAACCATCACGTTTCTTGTTTCTACCACTGCCACACCCACACGCGATTCCCATGACGCTGCTCCAACCCACCGCACGACGTCCCCCAACATGGACATGGATCCTCTGACGTGGCTATCACTGCCTTGCCCTAACTTTCCTTCACTGACAGGTGGGACCCACACTTATGGGTCCCACATGTCAGTGACAGAATGGTAGGATTGTTCGTGCCAGGGGATCCTCATCCCCCCGACGTGCCCCTCATCCCTCTCAGCCCCACCGCTCCTCTGCCTTTGTGTGCATGACATGCGGGCCAGCTGAACTGGGGCAACCATCGACTTTCTACCAAAGACACACCCGATTGGACGCGATTTGCGTGCTCCGCTGCTGTGCTCCGATCCGTACTCCCGCACCATCAAATTTTCATCTAGCGGTTGTGACACATTTCGTCCTGGGCATCAATCCTCAGCTGGAGTACTTAGGGCCTTTTTGGTTTGTGACTAACTTTGCCAAAGATTGCCAGACCTAAGGTTAGGCAAGTTTGACCAACTTATGTGAGTGTTTGGTTCAAGCCACACTTGGACCCCACATGGCATACAGACAAAAAGTGTGGCAAGATTCCCTTAGCCTTGCCAACTTGTGGCTCTTATTTTGATGAACTAACCTTAGTCAAGTTTGGCAAAAATGTGTGGCAAAGTATGGCAATGCTAGTCCTAAAACCAAACAGCCCCTTATGTACTACAGGTAGTACCCGCTGGTGTGGCCATCTACGCCTCGTAACGCCCCGATGCCTAGCTGTGGCACCCTCGCCACGGCCAGGCCACCACCGACCGGTTCATCTCGAACGAGTGAGTCGCGAACCACGCCACCACCATGAGAATGACATGTGGGCCAGCCGCATTTAAGGTCCGCATGTCATTGACTCATAGGCCGGGAACTAAGCCACTAAAGTTCGGTCCCGTGGGCCTCGAGAGGGAAATGTAATTCCTGCGGCAGGCCTTGTGGTGCTCCCGCAGTACGAGCTCGTGCCAAAACTGGAATTTGTTTCTTACTACTACCAACTAGTACTAGTAAGGTACACGTGCATTGCAGGCATGAGATTCTGGTGGTTTGTGCATTATACTTCTACATGTGGAGCTTTCTGGATTCTAACATGTGGCAAAATCTGGTGGAATGTAATGTTAGGCAAGTTGGATTAACTTAGGTGAGTGTTTGGTTCAAGCCACACCTTAGGCAAGCCACACTAAGGCCCCACATGACATACACACAAAAAATGTGGCAAGATTCCCTTAGGCTTGCCAACTTGTGGCTCTCATTTTGAAGAACTAATAACTTTGCCTAAGCTTAGTTGTGGAAAAGTTAGTCATGAATTAAGTTCAACCATGGAGTCTTCTAGATTATACATGTGGCAGAATCTGGTGGATGATATCCAACGGCCAGTAGTGCTCGGATTTTCCATCTTTGTACTGTCGGATTGGCTTCATCCAATGACCAACTTTCAAAGTTTTTCACACACTATATAGGGGGTATAGATATAGATGTGTCGGTCTGTTACAATGGATCCAAAGTATATCTATTTAGTGGAGTGCACTCTACACAAATTATCTATTTATTTTTCTCTAACCTTCCGTAGTCATGCAACCAAGCCACATAAGCTTCATGGGTGCCCCCCACATCATATTATTTATACTATGTTGATTGAAAAAATGATAAATCACCCAAAACAAGATCTTCCCTTTTTTGTTCCTACGATGTTGTGTCGTGCACGTACCTACTAGTTGTATAGTGGTAGTACTAGTAATATAGTATTAGGAGTGCAAACTTGGTACTATTAGGAGTAGTACTAGTACGGAATACTCCTACTCTATCAACGAGTCCCGTCTGACACCAAATTTCTTGGGTTCCGTGCTACAGCTAGATCTTCCCCTCGTTTCTGTTTTCCACCCCGGCGGCGGGCGGGGTGCCGGTTTGCTCAACGGTGGTCCCACATGAAAGTGAAAATGCTAGGCAACATGCCTTCCCTAAGCCATGTGTTGTGCCGGACGGGCCGTATTGTACTCCAGATTCCTGGGCGTGTGGGGGTGCGACGCGAACGCGGCAGGCGTTTTCCTTTTACTAGCAATGTGCCTGTGTGTTGCGAGGGATCCAAAGTAGTCGAATAGTAATATTTGTTCACAAACTTGAAATAAATCACTATTGTTTTGTTATACTCCTAATATATTACTCCCTCCGTACCTAAATATTTGTCTTTTTTGAGATTTCAAATGGACTATCTCATACGGATTATATAGACATATTCTAGTGTTTCTAGCAAGATGCCCGCGCGTTGCACGAAGTTGATGGAAATGGTAAGCACAACTTATAAATTGACAGATGGAGTACTAGTTATAGTGATGCATATAATTAAGCAAAGGGATCGCACATGTCGGTATTGACTAGAACGAGAATGCAACAGCACAATAAGAATTAAGGCCACGATGATGCGATCGCAGTGGTGGTTACAGAAGGCAAGAAGAAAGATGGATCCATGAAAGTACGACCTCCTCCTCCTCAACTTAGTGCGCCGGGCCACCGGCTGGCGGCTAAGGAGCGGCGGCTTTTGTGGCGAGGTCGAGGTGTTTCTCAGGAAAGGCATCCAAGGCTTCCAGCCGGTTGAGGAAGGCCAACGTCGTAGCGTCCTCACTAGCCTTGTAGATACCTATGTACATAATTTCCTCATACACGTGGATGTCTAGGTCGATGAATTCTTGCAGGGCGAGGCACCTCACGGCGAGCGCGACCTCCAGGTGGACATTCTTCGTGGCGTCGGCGGGCAGTGGCAGGGCTACCAGTGCTTGAAAGAGGTTCTGTCTTGGAGGCCGATTAGGGTGGTAGGCAATGAGGAGCCCGGGCGCGCGGGCTGGAGGAGTACGGCGATGTCGTCCGCGAGCTTCTTGAGGACGGTGAACTTGTTGCTGGTGGCAACGATCATCTGGTCCAACTGAGAAGTCGTAGTTGGCGTCGACGGCGGCCATCCACTAGCCGGTCTCCAACACCGTCTGGAGACGATCCTCGGCGCCATGCCACAGGCCGGCGTCGTTGACCATCTGGCGCCGCCGCTGGCCGCTCACGCGCATCGCCGCCACCGGTCTGGAGTGAGCTCTTTTGCGCTTAGTGTTGGTGCTTAGGCAAATGCTTAGGTGCGTATGATGTGGTAGATGCATTGGAATGGAGGGGCGCCTTTATATGAGGGCAATGAGGGCAAACTGCGTTGCATTCACATCGTGCAGCCTCTTTTCTCGGACCTCCTCCCATTACCTCCGTCATGCATTAATTGAAGGAGGATGCATTGGCCGTTCAACATATCAGGAACCGCTACTCCCTCCCTCGTCTGCATTAAAGCCGTATAGGGAACTGCGCCGCCTGCTGTCAAATCGAATACTCCCTCTCTATATGTACCACCTTTTTTATTTCAAGTTTTGCTCCATGGCGCAATCCATCGATACTACTACTATAAAAAAGTGGAGTATATACATTTTTTAAAAGGCTAGAGGGCAGGGCAGTCTAGCTCGGTCGATTTCACGAGAGGCGAGGGCCTTTGTGATTTGACGGCTCATTACTGTTGTCAAATCGAATAGTACTGCGCCGCCCGCTGCACGCCCGGCACCTCCATTAAACCCCTCCGTTAAACCCGCATGCAAACCGAGAATCCTACTTCGGCCACACGTCTGTTCATGAGCGAGCCGGAATTAAAGCAACACCGGCCGAGCTCCTCCCGTCCGCCCTTAGTTTAAACGAGGCCAGACGCCGGCCAAGCTCCTACCGTCCGCCCTCTATTCACACGAGGCCAGATAGATAGCAGGCAAGAATCGCACACCTCCGGCGCTCCCCCATCTCCTCCTTCACCATTTTCTCCACTCTTCCGATGGCTTCCAATGAGCCGTTCTTCGGCATATTACCCGGCTGGGTGCCCCGCCGAGCCCTCCGGATACGGGCGAGGCCGCTCGGTGCTTCACCAACCTCTCTTGGCCCAACGGAGCCAGTTGCCGCCCCAAGCAGGCGCGTGGTTCAACAAATCACCGCTCTGGTTCAGCTTGATGAGGAGTGGCGAGTTGCTCCATGCCGGCACGGCGGCGAGCACGCCAGTACAGGCGCCGTCGCTGCCGCGTCGTATCGCGCCACCAGTGTCTGCGGTGGCCGCGCCTCCCTTGTCTGTGGGCGCGCCTCCCGTGCCTGCAGCAGCGCCATGCAGGCAGAGACAGAAGCCGGGTGCATGGAGAGCGACGAGTCGGTGGCCAGCTTCTCCCTGTCCGACGCCATCATAGAGGAGAAGTAGAACATGGGAGGCCACCGCCACTTGGGATCCATGAAGGCCACCGCAGAGGCGACGACCGCGGATTCAGGTGGTTTCTTTGCTGCTTCGTCTCTTCCGAGGACCTTCGTCGACCCCACAAGTGTCTGACGAACATGAGGAAGACAAAGGGATCCATGGGCGGCCATTTAGAACTAAAATAAGTCTAGAGACATCCATTTCTAGGACAAGTATTTCCGGACGGAGGGAGTATTAATTATACAAGAGAGACGGATTGGCACCTCTTAGTTCATGTAAATGTAATGAAATCCATCATGTTTATAAGAAGATCCAGCTTTTTTATATGAAATCCTTCTTGCTTGTATGAAATCAGTTAGTGTTTGCATGAATTTCATCTGGTTGGTTAGAGTTGTAAAAATGTATGATGCTGGCGTTTGATGTCGTCCTCTGCTTAAGGAAGCGGGAGGAAATTTGCCGGCTACCGCTGGAGATGCTCTTTATGCTGGAAATAATAGAGTGACATCCAATCCATTTGAGTTAATTGCCTGTATGATTGTCCCTCTACAAAAAGTTAATTGCATGTACAGTGTACACGTGACTTGCAGGGTGGCTACAGCTTCGTACAGAAAGTTAAAAAGAAACAAGTCCATCCTTAATCATGTATTCTAAGTACTTTGTGGGTTCCATTGTCAGTACAGTAGTGAAAGAAGTATATATTAAATAAGTAGAGTAATATATAATTTAAAAATATAAAGTTAAAAGACAGAATTTGAATTCATGTCATCGCGTTGCAAGCATCCGGCACTAACCAGCCCAGCACATTTTTGTTGTAGACCATGCTGGAGATATATCTCCATGTCTACTCTTGTATATACTCCATTCATTCCTAAATATTTTTCTTTTTCAGATTTCTAATGGACTACCACATACGGATGTGTATGTAGACATATTTTAGAGTGTAGATTCACTCATTTTGCTCTGTATGTCTTTTCAGGAAGGGGTCAGATTTGTCCTTGATTTATTTATGAGGTATCCAGATGGCACTGCACCGCCAAGAAAAGAGGGTAAGATCAAAATTATGGACTACTTTTTTGAGCATGTTGGTAAGGTCCGGTCATAGTCACTTGTTGAAATCTCTAAAAAGACAAATACTCCCTCCGTCAGGAAATACTTGTCATCAAAATGGATAAAAGGAAATGTATCTAGACATATTTTAGTTTTAGATACATCTCTTTTTATCCATTTTGATGACAAGTATTTTCGGACGGAGGGAGTAGAAAACAGAGTTGGTGATGATGGTGTGCGTGCCATCCTGCAATATAGGCCGTTGGATTTATATCTAACGGATAGGAAAGAAACTATGGCAATTTTGCAAAAATATACCCACACGTCTCTCCATGTTCGCAAATAAGGCCTTACCTCGTTCAACCTTTTCTCTCACAAGATAAACTACTCATACAAATGCATCTTCATGTTCCGTGCAACGCACGGGCAGCCAGCTAATTTATTTTAAAATAGTTGCTGCGATAATTGGGTTGAAGTGATATATTTTATGTCTACCTCGAATGATTTCAGATTCACTAGTAGTAACAAAGAAAAGGTTGCCTTGTTAATTAATAGAAAACAGGGTGAAAACTATCACATGAGGACGGTAAAAACAAGGCACACTGGGTTCAGCGTCATCGTCACTACAACTATGCGCGCGCGGGAAGTCTACATATCGAGGGGGCTACCGAGCGAGGCACCGAGACACAATGTTTGAGAGAGAAACCAATTGACAGATTATGATCAGATCGAGTTGTCACCCTTCTGCTGTCATTGTTGGGGGGGGAGAAAGACGTATCGAGAGTGTGCGCGGTAGGCATAGAGGCACAAGTAGCGAGTGTGTGTTTGAAAGAGGAGTAGATAGATTATTATCAAGATCGATGTGCCACCCTACTCCTTCGGTGTTGGGTAGTGTGTGTGTGTGTGTTTGAGAGAGAAGCCAATCGATAGTATCAAGATCGAGGTGTCACCCTACTCCTTCGGTGTTGGGAAGTGTGGGTGTGTGGGGGGGGGCAGTGACACTCACATATCTCTACTCTTATAAAAAAAACAGAGTTGGTGATGATGGTGTTCCTCCCATCCTGCAATATACGCCATCCGATTTATATCTGACAAACAGGATGGAAACTATGGCAATTTTGCAAAAAGATACCCACACCCCTCTCCGCATTTGCAAATAAGGCATTCCCTCGTTCATCCTTTTCTCCCACAAGATAAACTTATCATAGAAATGCATCTTGATGTTCCGTGCAATGCATGGGCATCTTGCTAGTAGGGAGAAGGAGTTTGTTTGACACATATCTAGCTATATTATGGGATAGGTAGATAGCATATGTGTGAGAGACATTATTATACTTTGAGAGATTAGTGGCTGTGGGTGGGCGGAATTAAAGGGGTGGGTGTGTTAGACATAGAGAGCGTGTGTGTTTCTGTGTGAGAGACTTGTAGGACAGGGTAGAGAGACGAATTTAACCCTGATGGAGGGAGAGAAATACAAGAAGTGCGCTTGTGTGATTCCGATGTCCACAGGGAAATGAGATATTTATGCGTGTGAGAGAGATTGCACAATTCATTCACGACTATCTAGCGATCATGGACGTGCATCGCTTGAACATAAGTCAATATCTACTTCGTATCGTGGCCAAAGGTACAATATCGATTCAACGCTATAAAGATTGGACACTCACATATCACATTTTTTCTATTTAAATAAACCTTTTCAGTTGTGCATGCCAAAGTTACAGTGATGTTTCTTCAAACAACCAATGTAGCTATCATGTACAAGCACCATTGTTACTCTTGCATTCAAATTCATTATTCTTGGATGATTTAAGTTTCTATTTTGAAGTAATATATGTAATATTCATATATGAATTCAACGGGTACGCAAATTTATGAAATGGAGGCTATGTAATCATATGAGGTAACACTTTTAAGTAGCTGACTACAATATTCATTTATTTTTGTGCGCCTCTACACTAACATGTCAATGCATTATGTTTAAAGTAAATAACCAATGGGACTAAATTATCTATTTACACGAGAAATACATAGGCTGAGCATTTGATCCCTTTTCTGTGAATGCGCCACTACACCCGTACGATTGGCTGCGCCCGTGTGAACATCCAAGTTATCGGCGCATCATCCCGAGTTATTGTCTTTTTTTCTGGGGTGGACTTCACACCAGTTATTAACTGCTGACGCGTGCCCCGTATACACAGTCTAGCATGACCTTCCCGCTAGCACGGTCCAAAATTAGTTGAAACTGGATACGAACGATCCCGCGGGTGACAAAATCTCCCGCCTCCTTCTAAAGTTTCTGCCATCTTAGTATTTAGCATGCGAAATCCCCCTTTTGTCCTTGGTGCACGGAGACCAATAGTTACAATACCGCCCTCATCTACATGATAGGTCGGGGCTGCTTTGGTAACTTCCGGTCCCCCCACTACACGGCACCCCCATTTCCTCTCCCCCTCCCGCAAACATGACTAACTCCACAGCACCAGAGCATCTTACATCACGCCGTCCGTACTTCATCGCCCTTTCTCCCCTCCCCTCTCAAAACCCTAGACTGCTCATCCACCGGCGTACCATAGCCCATTCACTACCAGCGGCGTCCACCTTGCCGGATCTGCTTCTGCGGCCCCATCTACCCCTCCCACCTACCCTAGAAACAAGTAGACTGCTCATCCACCACTATACCACAGCCCATTCAGTGTCGGCCTTGTCCATGGCGCCGGATCTGCTTCGTCGATACTCTCGTCAACCTCCGCGCATCTGCAGTGGCTCATTCGTACACCCCACTGGAGAAACTTCGTCCACACCCCCCGGAGCCGCCCCACCGACGCCCCCGTCGACGGCCTTTGATCCTCTTCACCAACACCTTCCTCAACCCTACCAGAGCCGCTTCACCGACACCGTCGTCAACCCTACCGGAGTAGCTTCGCCTATACCATTCTCAACCCTACGGGGCCGCTTTGCCAACTCACAAGTCCACGGCCTCAGATCCGCTTCCTCGCATCCTCATCCAACCTACCGGAGCAGCTTCTGACGCCCCGTCCATGGCCGTAGATCCGCATCATCGACACCACCCTTAACCCAACCACCGGAGCAGCTTCTGACGCCCTGTCAACGGCCGCAGATCCACATCGTCGACACCATCCTTAACCCAACCACCGGAGCAGCTTCTGACGCCCCGTCCACCGCTGCAGATCCGCATCGTAGACAACATCCTTAACCCAACCATCGGAGCAGCTTCACCTACGCCCTCGTCCACGGCCACAGATTCGCTTCGCCCACATCATAGTCCACCCTACCGGAGCCGCTCCACAAACACCCTAATCGACGGTTCTAGATCTCCTTACCGGACCACAACAGCCAGCGCAGCGTCATCACCCTCGACATTTCTAACCTTATTCCCACCGTCTGGAGAGTTGACAAGCACCCGCCACGGCCTAGGTACTTGTCACCTTTAAACCCGTCCAGCATCACCTGCCTGATGTACTTCAAATATACTAACCGGTCGCTGTTACCTGTTATGCAGCTGGCAAAAACTACAAGGATGATGTTTCTTCTGGATCTAACAGCTTGGCCAAGCAAGATCCTGGACTGAGGCATTACTATGATCTTGTAAGCGCGTCTCTCTCTCTCTCTTGTATTGTACTGTGCCTTCCAGCGTGCTTTGCTAGGATTTTCGACCAGTAATCCCTTTGTGCAGACAATGATTTCTACTACTAGCTGCTAAATTAGATATGTAGATGTCATACATGATACTACCTCGTACCTCCGTTCCTAAATATAAGTCATTCTAGATATTCCACTATAGGCTACATATGGAGCAAAACGAGTGAATCTACACCCAAAAATGCATCTATATACATCTGTATGTGGTCCATACTGGAATCTCTACAAAGACATATATTTAGGAACAGGTTCAGTACATTACACAAAATCGTAGGTGGCATGTATGAATTCCAGTGCACTACATTAGGCTCCCTTAGAGTGCCTGCTAGTCCAACATACAGAGTCATGACTAGATTACGGTACGCACACAATCGTTAATTGGTGGTTTAAATATGCGCAAGGGATATGCAATGTAGTATCATGTAGAGATGTCTGAAATTAGACGTGTCAACTTGCAGATAGGGTTACACAATAAAAAAGTACAAGATGTATGTGGCAATTTCATGGAACATCGCAAAAAAAGGAGAGGCAGCGGTGAGCCTATACATTGTGCTATGGTACGTCACTCCTCCATTGCAATCATCGTGACATGTTATTTGTATGCCAGTTCTATTAGCCAAGTTTCTTAGGGACAGTCATTACGAGTTATCCTAAGAAAATAAGCACCTGTGAATATAAGCTCCATGTAATAAGCCAACCAATTCTTTTCATTGCGTTTTCAGCTTATCTTTGGTATGATGAGCGGAAAGTCTAGATTGCATTATATTTTTTTCATTTTGCTGCCCATATGGAAATTAATTTGACTTGCAAACATCACAAATTGAACCCAGTGCAGTAATTAATATGATAGGAAAACAGACCATCACTATTTGCTCAAAATGCAAATACAGAGATACCATCTACTTGGCACAATCTACTTTGGTCAATCCATAGAGATCCCATTGCCTAATTTAAATGAAGAATGCATGACCCACATTTTGATTAAGAACAATTATTTATTGAAATTCGATGGTCCAAGTGGCTGGTTATTATCGTATAGCAGCACCACCTGAAAGCATCATATAGCAGCAGCAGCTCATAACAACTCATCATACAGCAGCAGCAGTCTGCAATTCATCATATACCAGCAGCAACTCATAGCAATTCATCATATAGCAGCAGCAGCAACTCATATCAATTCATCATATAGTAGCAGCAGGAGCAGCTCATAGCAATTCATCATATAGCAGCAGCAGGAGCAACTTGTAGCAACTCATCATATAGCAGCAGCAGCAGCTCATAGCAATTCATCATATAGCAGCAGCAGCTCATAGCAACTCATCATACAGCAGCAGAAGCTCATAGCAATACATCATATAGCAGCAGCAAGAGCAGCTCATAGCAATGCATCATATAGCAGCAGCAGAAGCAGCTCATAGCAATTCATCATATAGTGGGTCAGAATGAAAATTTGGCAAAAAAAAAGATGAGATCCTCACCTTGTTGGATGAGCTCATCCTTCAAGAGCACCTCAAGGCCATGGCCTGGGAGGAGGGGAGGGGGAATAAAGTGCCTTCTGCCACAGTGTGGCATCAGCCGTAGTTGTGAAGCTCCCGCCGGAGTAGTGCGTTGGACGAACCACAGTGGAGCAGCTGCTGGAGACCATGAGAATGAGGGGTGGTGCCAGAGGGAGGAGCAGCCAGGGAGATTTGCGCCTACCCGCCAACCATGTAGCCTAGCTAGACATAGCATCGTCGAGGACCAGGCCAGATGGGACCAGTGGCGGCGGCTTGCTGGAGGAACCATAGTGCTGCAGGCAGGGGATCGAGGTAGAGGGAAAGGGGAGAGGAGATGCAAGCGGGCAGGGCAATGAATGCTTATGTGTTTGTTTTTACTTGAGGGTCAGCTGTGACACGGGCGTTAGCGGTTGCATTTTGAGTGTAATATAGGCAGACAACAGAGTCATTTCACTATTCCCCTTCCCTTCAATTTTTAGTGAGGTTCTACCCGAAACACCCCCCTCCAAAGAGAAATTAGTTAAGCCCAAGCCCTTAACTCAAAAATGACTTCTTTACATCTGTTATGGCTTATTTTGACAATATGACCTGTAAAGGCGGATGTCGGTGTCAAAACTGGTGGATCTCGGGTAGGGGGTCCCGAACTGTGCGTCTAGGTGGATGGTAACAGGAGGCAGGGGACACAATGTTTTACCCAGGTTCTGGCGCTCTTGATGGAGGTAAAACCCTATGTCCTGCTTGATTAATATTGATGATATGGGTATTACAAGAGTAGATCTACCACGATATCAAGGAGGCTAAACCATAGAAGCTATCCTATGGTATGATTGTTGTTCGTCCTACGGACTAAAACCCTCTGGTTTATATAGACAGCGGAGAGGGATAGGGTTACACAGAGTCGGTTACAATGGTAGGTGATCTACATATCGTATCACCAAGCTTGCCTTCCACGCCAAGGAAAGTCCCTTCCGGACACGGGACGAAGTCTTCAATCTTGTATCTTCATAGTGCAGGAGTCCGGCCGAAGGTATAGTCCGGCTATCCGGACACCCCCTAATCCAGGACTCCCTCAGTAGCCCCTGAACCAGGCTTCAATGACGACGAGTCCGGCGCGCAGATTGTCTTCGGCATTGCAAGGCGGGTTCCTCCTCCAAGTACTTCATAGAAGATTTTGAACACAAAGGTAGTGTCCGGATCTGCAAAATAAGTTTCCACATATTGCAATAGAGAGAATGATATTTACACAAATCTAATCTGCTCACGTATTCTGTACCATGACATCACACCACGGCCAAGTCTTTATTTGAATCGTTTTACTGTTCCACCTCAGCGCGTTTAGCGAGGCGGTTTCCATGGCACGCCTTGTCAAAGCAGAGATCGTGTCCCCTTATTCTGGGATTCTCATCAATATGGGCGTGGGTAACCCAACCGTTCCCGTTGGTATGTTTTCTCGATCAAAGGTGAGTCCCAAACGGTCACGGGGAGGGGCCTTGGTATTCAACCTCTTATAAAGAGACCAAGGCCTTACTTCTTTCTTTCAATCTCAAACGAGTTCGCCCCTCGCCTCGAGTTCCAACACCCAAGGCTCCAGATTGCAGGCGCTTCGGACCTTCGACAATGTCCGGTTCCGACCTTCGAGGCCGATGGATGCCCTCCTCCGTCACGGAGGAGGACGTGCTGAAGTTGAGAGAGGCCAGGTTCTTGACCAGCGAAATCTCGCATAGGCTGCCTGCTCAAGGGCAGGTCATTCCCACTCCCAAGCCTGGTGAGAGTGTGGTGTTCATGTCTCACTTCCTTCGGGGGCTAGGCTTCCTGACGGATCCCTTCGTGAGGGGGCTCATGTTTTATTATGGGCTGGAATTTCACGACTTAGCTCCGGAGTCCATCCTCCATATTTCCTCATTCATTGTCATGTGTGAAGCCTTCCTCCGTATTACTCCTCACTTCTGACTATGGCTCAAGACCTTCAAAGTAGAGCCTAAGATGATCGAGGGACGACACGCGGAGTGCGGAGGTGCTTTTATAAGTAAGAATGCTGGTGCTCCATGGCCCGAGGGCTCTTTTCAAGGGGAGTCCAGCTTATGGCAACGAGAGTGGTTTTATATCACAACTCCCAGGAGCGTCAAGTGGATGGCGCTGCTTGCTTTCCGCTCGGGTCCCCCGCCACGACTGGCGTCATGGGTCAATAAGGGGCTGGACTGGGGGCCGGCAAAGGACGTGCCCCTGTTGCAGGGCCGCACCCGAGATCTCCTAGAAAGAGATATCAGTTTGGTCGTGGTGACGCAGGTTATGTTAATTCGCCGAGTTCTGCCCTGCAAACGTCACCCCCTCCGCCTGTGGGAGTTCAACCCGGAGGGACCACGAGTTCTCCAAAATTTTCTTGGCATGACGCCCGTGGAGATGTACAAATTGTTCTTCGGACCACAAGTAGTGTGTCCGAATTCTACGGAGGATGCAGGTCTGAGCTGCAATCGCCCGGATACTCAAGTAAGTAGCCTTGTGCCTGGACTCGCTATCCGCATATTTATCATAGAATTGCCCCTAAAAGAGTTGTCCTTTAAACAGGAGTGGATAGCGAAAACAAAGCTAATCAGGTGTCCGGCCCCCTCCCCGAGACCACGCCGGGTCCCATGCTAGTCAGGATGTTGGAGGTTGTGCCTTCAAAGGAAAGCGAGGGAGGGGACAAGGAAGCTATAGCCTCCTCGAAGGAGGTTGTCCGGAAGGGAGGAATCGAAAATTCATCTCCTCATGGGAAGAAGAGGACCGCCTCTGAAGACCCGGAGACCATGGCCTCAAAGCGGGGGAAGAAATCTTCACCAGAGGGTCCTGTGCTGGGGGATACCTTGGCCGAACTATGCCCTCAAGGGGATCTGCCCTCCACCGAGCCGTAAGTAGAGAGGAGTTTTCTTTTTAAGAAACGAGAGAAATCCTTGCTTTATATCTGAGAAAAGTAATCGAAAATTTACCTTGTAACTCGGACCTTAGCCCTTCTCAGCAGAGCTCGTCTTCGGGGGATCTTCTTCCGGAGATGATGGAGAGCGGGCCTCCCCCTGCCGTACCACCTTGCGAGGCGGGCGACCCTGAGGTATCGTCGCGGAGGGTTTCTCCGAATCCGGCAGGGCCGGAAGGTAGTCATATGGCCCCCCAAAGCCCTCCGCGCCCGGCCTTCGAAAGGGGCCATCAGACGAGTCCTGCACCGTCTGGGGTGCGGTCGGAGGGGCTGAAGGATCTGCTAGGGCGAGCATCTATCTCAGAGGAGCACCGTGCATTGATGGGTATGGTGATTGAGAGCATTTCATCCGCGGAGAGCGGATTGCACGAGGCCGTTAGGAGTTTGCTGACAGGTTTTGAGGTACGTGAAATAATGTACCATTTTTGGATAGTTGCGCATAAATAAGATGCGCCCTGTGTAGATAGTAGCCCCTGAGACTCTGTGCGTTGTCAAAAGTGACGGTGCGCAGAGGATCATAATCTCAGGTCTAAAATGCCGCCTTCATACGTAGGTGGCGAAGTGTCCGGTGTCAACCCGGACTGATGAATTTGCCGAGCTAAAGTGGCAACTCAACATGGCAGGTGCCGACATCGCGCTTGTCAACAAGCAGCTTGACGAGGCCCAAGGTATGTAATTCCTCTGGCGGCACCTGGTAAGAGGAGCTTTATGCCAGTATCTTACAATGTGTGCGCTTAATGTAGATGGTGCTGCTGCCATGGAGAATCTTCGGGTGGAACTTGCCCGAGCCAAGGAGCAAGCCAGGAAAAGTGATATGGCTGCCGGAAAGGCAATTGAAGAGCTGAAAGCCGAACAGGCTGCTCACTGCCAAAGCAAGAAGGAAATGGCCGAGATGGCCATGAAGATGAAGAACGTTGCTGACCGTTGCAAGCTTCTTGAAAAAGAAGATCGGGCGGAACAGACGGACCTGGAGAAGGCCGTTTCCGATGCCAAGGATGCTCGCTCTGCAATGAGAGCTATGAAGGAGGAGCTGCGTCAGGCCGGAGAGATCGCGGCTGGAAAGCCCTTTATGCTGCGGAGGAAGTTCTGTGATCTTAAACATGCTCTGTTAGACCGGATGTGGAGTACAGCGGACACCTATCTGGATTTGGCAGCAGTGCCGCCGATGCGGCCGAACACTTCCGAGATCAAGAAGATCGCGAAGTGGAAAAGCTCTTTTGGTTGCAGTTCCACAATCCGGAGCGTCCACTATCATTAGCCGATCGTTTAGCCGAATGGGCCGAGCTAAATAGGTTGTCCGGACTCGCCATGAAGTATGTCATGAGTCATCTGTGGCCAGAGAGGCCAGAGCCGAAAAGTTATTTCAACTTAGTGCAGCAGTTCCTTGGTGCGGCGCCGCGTATCGATGCGATGAAGAGGTCAGCGTGCATAGAGGGTGCACGGATGGCTCTTGCCCGTGTGAAGACATACTGGGCGGAAATGGAGGCCACCGCTGTTGCATCCCCAGACTCGGATGGAAGTCGAGTGCCTGCCGAGCACTATTTTCAGGAAGTTCTGCAAGGCGCTCGTTTAATAGAGACGCAGTGCTCGAAGGATACTATATTCGAATAGCATATATTATTGTACAACAATATTTTGATAAATTGTAGAAGCTTTTTATACATGTTCCTGCAAGTATTATAATACCTCCTGTGCGGCCGTTTAACATATATGTATATATAATCTGAAAGATGGCAGTCGTCGGCTTCAGCCCCCACGCACATAATGCGGGGGTGTTCGCAGAAGGCGCATTTTTACACTTGATACAACATCTTTGTCCTACAAAGGAGGTGATAGCGCAGTGAACTAGGCAATCGGACTATGATGCTTTGTCACTTTCACTGAGCCATAGGAGTTTGACAGTGAGGCTATTTATATAGCCCCTGGTGGTGCCTGCGCTCGCCCGAACTCGGGGCGCGTATGTGCCTGGCTGGGAAGCGGCCCTTCATTAATGCGGAGGAATCTTAAAGATTCCAGTAAGTCATCGAGTGGTTGACCAGTCTCACGCTATATCATGACAGTCAGTTTTCGGCTTTCTCTACTGAGGTGCTCGCCTGGCCGAATCGGGGCACAATCGCAGTAGTTCTCCTGGTGCCGCCTTAGCCGATAGAGCGGAACGCAAGGTAGCAAAACACAGGAGCCGGGCAAACCCAACATTTGACCAAAGACATGATTCGGAGCTGATGCATATAAGGCCAAACTCGCGACGTCAAACACTCCCTAAGGTATTCGGTCTTTATGAGGGCGGGCGGGATAACGCCCTTAGTAATAAGCCCCTAGTGTCCAGGTACGCGCAAAACTCTGATGTGGCCACATGCCAAAACGCCAGCCTCCTCCTTGGTTATACCAAGAAACCAAGGGATGTGTATCAACAAGAGACAGTAAAAAAGGTTTATGCAGGGTCTTAATCTGAAAAGAATCCTTGGAACGGGTCCCTGCTGCACGTCTGCACCTGTGTCTCCGTTGTGCCGTATCCTGGACGGGCGTAGCACGGTGTTCATCTATAAAAGAGAGGAACTTAGTTTAGGAAAGATCGTTCCGAACATGAGTTATACTAAATAAACGAAGTACAAATGGGTAAAACTGAGCTTTATTGTCTCTTGTTTTATATGCGCGGA
Organism: Triticum aestivum; assembly: GCF_018294505.1. NCBI lineage: Eukaryota > Viridiplantae > Streptophyta > Magnoliopsida > Poales > Poaceae > Triticum > Triticum aestivum. The sequence goes on along the minus strand of NC_057812.1, from coordinate 418,217,516 downwards.
GCCCCTAGTACAGGGGTATACGGCTATTAAGCCTTTATCTTTGGCTGGTGAAGCCGCTTTATTGTGGGGCTGTCAAGGCAGCCGCACTGTCTTCCGCGCGGGGGGAACACTCAATGTTTTCCCTTTAATGAGATGATGCCTCGTGGACCGGGCATCTTAAGCGTGAGAGATGAATAATGCGGTATTGCGTTAAAGCGGGCGAAAGCTTCGCGTCCCAGCAGTGCTTGATAGCTACTTGAGAATGGGGCGATGTGGAAAGTTAGCTGTTCGCGACGGAAGTTATCGGGGGAGCCGAACATAACTTCTAGTCGGAGAGAACCCATGCAACGGGCATCCGGGTCTGGCATTACCCCTTGAAAGGAGGTTTTGCTATGGCCAATTTTTGTTGGGTCTATCCCCATGTTGCGGATTGTGTCCTGGTATAACAAGTTTAGACCACTGTCGACGTCCATCGGGACATTTGTAAAGTGGAGTCCGCTGATTATTGGATCTAATACAAAGGCAGTCCAGCCTGCGTTCCGGATACTTCTAGAGTAATCCTGATGGTCGAAGGTGATCGGTTTTAACAACCATGGGCGAGACTCCTTTGGGATAGGCCGTATGGCGCATATCTCTGTTGGCGCCATTCTGTTCGTCACATGAAGTAAGTTTATTGTTTTGACTTCTTGTGGGAAATCCTTTTGTTTCCTCGTGCTCTGCTTGTGGGGTTCGTCGTCCTCCTCACTTGGTGTGTCGAGCCCCTTGTGTTCGGCGTTGGGTTTACCGGATTGCTTGAAAACCCAACAATCTCTGTGGGTATGGTTCGCAGGCTTCCCGGGAGTACTGTGTATTTGACATATCTTGTCCAAGATTTTGTTTAAGTTGGATAGCTCATCCCTGTTATCCTTGAGGGGCGGCCTTCTCTGATTCTGCCGCGAGCTTTTGAATCCGGCATTGACCGCCGTGCTCTTTGGGCTGTTTCTCTTATTCTGGCGCTGGTCCTTGTTGCATCGGGGTTTTCTGTTTCCATCCCTAACTTCGGATGTACTTGGGTCGCTGGTGCTACATCTTGCCAACCAGCTGTCCTCTCCTGCGCAAAAGCGGGTCATGAGGCTTGTTAATGCGGCCATTGTTCTTGGCTTTTCTTGGCCGAGGTGTCTGGCGAGCCATTCGTCTCAAACGTTATGCTTAAAAGTTGCTAGGGCTTCGGTGTCCGGACAGTCGACTATCTGATTCTTTTTAGTAAGAAATCTGTTCCAGAATTTCCGGGCTGACTCTCCAGGTTGTTGAGTTATGTGACTGAGATCGTCTGCATCCGGAGGGCGGACATAGGTCCCTTGAAAATTTGCCCAGAAAGCATCCTCAAACTCTTCCCAACTTCCAATGGTGTTTTCGGGAAGGCTTTTGAGCCAATGTCGGGCTGGCCCTTTAAGCTTGAGGGGTAAGTATTTTATGGCGTGAAGGTCATCTCCTCTGGCCATGTGTATGTGGAGGATATAATCCTTGATCCAGACCCCAGGGTCTGTTGTCCTGTCGTACGCCTCAGTGTTTACGGGCTTGAATCCCGCTGGAAATTCATGGTCCAGCACCTCATCGGTGAAACATAGGGGGTGTGCGGCACCCCTTTATTTGGGTGTGCCGTGATGTTCGGATATTTGTTGTGTTGCATTGCTTACTAGAGCTTGCTTTCCTGGCCCGTAGATAGATCTGGCTGGGCCATCTTTTTGATGCGGATCCTTTGGTGGATCACGTGCCAGCTTGTGTGCGTCGCTGCTTGCCGCTCCATGCTGGCCATGCGGTCGTCTATCCGACCGGGTGGCTTTCCTATTTTTTGACTGCGGGGGCTCTAAGGACTCCTCGTCGAATTCAGGCAGTAGCTTTCGCTTTGGATAGCTTTTTGTGCGGCGAATGCCGCCATATTTGTCTACGGTGTTGCGTACTTTGCTCCATCTGATTCTGAGTGCATCTTCCGCAGTTTTGAGCTTCCGCTTCTGCTTTTTCAGCCTACGCGCAGTAGTGACGAGCCCTTCGTAGAGGTTCTTCTGCTCCATGAGCCTATCTAGCGTAAGGTCGTCCGGACTGTTGTTTTTGCCGGGGACGGGGTGTTCGGTTTGTTTATCCAAGTTGTCCTATTCAGACGGTTGCTCGAAGGCATGTTTGTCATCCGCCGGCTCGTCCGGCTCTATGGCTGGGTTTGTATGGTTGTTGTCTCTGTCGAGGCGGGGCTTGGAGCGCCGCTTACGTCATCGCTTTGATTGCTTTTCGAGTGAACGATCCCTCGTTGCATCCCTGTGTTCCTCATCGTTGCTTCCTTTGGGTGTGTCCACCATGTATACATCATGAGATGGGGTGGCTGTCCAGTGCCTTATAGGCGTTCGTTCATGTTCATCTCCTACATCGTCGTCCATACCGTTGATGTCTTCGGAGTCGAAGTCGAGCACGTCGTTTAAATTATCGATGGTGGCTACGAAGTGGGTGGTGGGTGGGCTTTGAATTTCTTCATCGTCCGCATCCCAACCTTGTTTACCATAGTCCGGCCAGGGCTCTCCTGATAAAGAGAGAGACTTTATTGAATTCAGAATATCGCCGAAGGGCCAGTGCTGAAAGATGTCCGCGGCGGTGAACTCCATGTTCGGCGCCCAATCGGGTTTGATCGGTAGGGGCGCGGAGGGCTCGGAGTCTGGAGAGGAGTCTGGCTCCTTGGAGTCACGGGCTTCGCAGAGAATAGGGCTGGTGTTCGGCTCGATTGCCGTAGAGATTGCAGCCCCCGAGGCGGTGTCCAACCACCCATCCTCGATTGGCGCAGTTGGCTCCGAATTAAGGGCCGGAGCTGATGCGGGTGCGGCCTCCAGGGCACTGTTCGGCAGCAGAGCTAGATCATGCCCATCGCGACAGTGCAGCGCGCTTGGCTACGGCTTGAACCCGTCGAAGATCAAGTCTCCTCGGAGGTTGGCCGTGTAGTTCAAACTTCCAAATCTGACCTGATGGCCAGGGGCGTAGCTTTCGATCTGCTCCAGATGGCCAAGCGTATTGGCCCGCAATGCAAAGCTACCAAATACGAAGATCTGTCCAGGGAGAGAGGTCTCACCCTAGATCGCATCGTTGTCGATGATCGGAGAAGCCATCGGGCCTAAAAGTGACGACACAAAGGAACTCTCAATGAAAGCACCAATGTCGGTGTCAAAACCGGCGGATCTCGGGTAGGGGGTCCCGAACTGTGTGTCTAGGCGGATGGTAACAGGAGGCAGGGGACACAATGATTTACCCAGGTTCGGGCCCTCTTGATGGAGGTAAAACCCTACGTCCTGTTTGATTAATATTGATGATATGGGTAGTACAAGAGTAGATCTACCACGAGATCAAGGAGGCTAAACCCTAGAAGCTAGCCTATGGTATGATTGTTGTTCGTCCTACGGAATAAAACCCTCCGGTTTATATAGACACCGGAGACGGCTAGGGTTACACAGAGTCAGTTACAATGGTAGGTGATCTACATATCGTATCGCCAAGCTTGCCTTCCACGCCAAGGAAAGTCCCTTCCGGACACGGGACGAAGTCTTCAATCTTGTATCTTCATAGTCCAGGAGTCCGGCCGAAGGTATAGTCCGGCTATCCGGACATCCCCTAATCCAGGACTCTCTCAGCAGAATCAAACTGGCCCTTAACCTGCAATTCAATTGTGCTTGCAATGATGAATCACTCCTGCCTGCTATCTGTACATTTAGGCATCATCATACATGGCATAACCTAATACATGTGCATTCCATTGAGGAATGTGGAATATGCAATGTTTATGTTAGTTCATACGTTGCACATGATGTTTAAATGCCCCTTAAATCTGGTTAGTCAACTGATGGTCTTTAAGCCTCCTTCTTTGCTTCTTTTCTTGATATGTAAGATTTGCTCACACATATGTTCAATTTCTTGTTTGCATGAGCCAGCCATATTTGAACTATTTGCTTTGATTACTTGTTGTTCTTGACCTAACACTCTAACAGAGCTTGTCAACGATTTAAACACTAAGGGCTGCTGTAGTGGGGCCTTGTCTAACTCATAGGTGACATAAAGGTTTGGCTGTACACTATAGTAGGCTCTCTAAGAGTACCTGGAGATCCAGTTCGAAGGTATGCCTAGTTTTTACATAGTGCAGACATAGTAAATGCTTATTTCATTGTGTGCAAGTGCAAGAGATGCGGCATATTTCATTATGTGGTGTTGTTTTGTTATAATCTCATCCTTTTGTGTTCACAGACTGGAAAGTATGCATATTTATCTTCCAAGGAGACGAGTAACTAGTTTGTGTCACCTTGCAGAGGGGGTGCAATGAAGATAAGATTGAGGATTTCCAAGTACAAGATGTTAGGAAGGAGCCTTGCAAGAGAAGTAGGAGCTGCGCTGAGCCTCTTCAACCTCCTAAGGTAAGTCACTGTATGCAACTCAACAGTTCAATTCCTTGTTTGTTTCAGGATAGTTAATTTTCTCTTTTCAATTGCTTTATTTTTCCTCAGTTAATAAGATGCCCAAATAATCATGCCTGATGTTCGGTACTTGTATCACTATTAGTTGACATAATTAAAGGCCTTACCATTTAATTACTCTACCGAAGTGTGCCTGAAGCTTTGAAGTCTATTAACCAACTATTATTGCATGGGGCTCACAATCTAGTTTATACTACGCTAATGATTGCATTGCCTACTGTTGTACGTGCATCTAGTGCCCCTTAGTGATTTTGGTGTATTGAAGACTTATAGGTTAAGGGACTAATGCACTTGTGAGTGTACATAGGTCTATAAGTCTATGAGGAGTTTGATATTTATAGAGAAAGTCGACCCCTAAAAATGAAGTTCTTCGACTGAATACTTTGGATTTCTGAAGACTTTCTGAAGACTTTGAAAGTGAAGAAATTGGTGTGACCTTGAAGACTTGGTATTCATTCGAGGAACATGAAGCGTGAAGACTTTTGTTTTCGTAGTTTCATTTTCTCTTTCTTGAGTCATAGGAAACACCTACTATTAAAGGGGGTCGAGGAAATACTAAGGAAAAATTTCCATGTGATGCTCAACTCAAAATCCTACACCTACCAATCCCTTCGAGTGAAGTCATTGGAAATCTCATACAGTCCAGTCATATTCTTCAGTGACAGATACGAAGTTCTTCTGGTCTCTGAGGAATTTGTTCTGACTGAGGAGTTAGAAATTCGCCAGTGCGGATTGTCTACACAGTGAGGAACATGATAGCCCTGAGGATTTTGCTACTCAAAATTTCGACCGTTGTTGTGCTATGCGCCAGCTGTCCCAAAATATCTATCCACCTAACGGTCATATCATTGAAGGGCATGTATGTCTTATCATGTCGGGCTGCTCCCTAGGCTATAAATAGCCGCCCCCTACAACCACTAGCTGGTTGGCTGCTCCGAGAGAAACAGACCCTTGTCATTAGAGAGCAACCGATCCTCCGGGGACTTTGAGCAAAAATCATCAAGTGAGGAAAAACCCAAACCCAAACACCTACAAACCCCAAGTGATTGAGCATCACTGAAGAGATTGTTCCTGTGTGGATCCAACGCTTGGTACCTTTGAAGACTATGCTTCTTCCAGACGGTTAGGCGTCATGGTCTAGAGCATCCGAGAGGAATTGTGGATCGCCGAGTGACCAAGTTTGTGAAGCTTTGGAAGTCACCTGAAGACTTACCACGAGTGATTGGACGAGGTCTGTGTGATCTTAGTTCAAGGAGAATATGGTGAGGACTTGGTGTGGTGAGCTGCGTGTTCAGGACTGGGTGTCCGGCACTGTGTGTCCTCGAGTTTAAATACTCAGCCGCTCCAACCAGACGTACAACTGAGACAGCAGTTGGAACTGGTCTACCAAATCATTGTCCTCACCAAGCTTACTGGTTCTATTCCCTCAACTCTCTCATTTCCTCATAACTGTGTTGTGTGTTTGTTCATATCTGTGTGTGAAGACTTTGACTGAAGGCTTTCTCAATTTCCTCAATTCAATTTCTTCAGTCTGTTTGTCTTCATCCTGTGTTATCATGTGCTTACGCTTCATGTACTCTGTGCCTGTCTTCATTTCATCATGATGACTATGCTTGTATTCTGTTATGTTTACTTTTGAGTACTTATTCCGTTGCTAGTAGTTCTTCACTAAGGAATTTCCTCACCGGCAAATTCCTTAGTGAAGAATTTTGTAAAAATCGCCTATTCACCCCCCCGTCTAGTCGATATAACGCACTTTCAATTGGTATCAGAGCAAGGTACTCCCTTGTTCTGTGTGATTTTGGTTTAACCGCCTGGATTTTTAGTTATGTTGACCTCAGGTATGAAGAAAGTGACATGCCCCATCTTTGATGGTCATGAGTATCCCAAGTGGAAAGCCATGATGACGAAGTGCCTCATGGCGATGAACAGTGAGCTGTGGACCGTCACTGAGATTGGTCTGGCCGATCTGTGCAAGATGGCGGAGGCAGATGACATTCGCAAGTACACTCTTCTCAACCTCACGGCGAAGGACGTCATCTACTCCTGTTTGTCGCAAAATTAGTTCAGGAATATTATGCATCTCGATCATGCGAAGCTCATCTGGGACCGTCTCTTTGAGGTCTATGAAGGTCATCGAACCCGTCATGATCCTTGGTTTGAGGACTTCAAGGAATCTCTCAAAGCGATGACATTCGAACCAGAATCATCATCTTCTGCATCATGCCTTATGGCAAAAGATGCTGAGATAACTGAATGCTATCTATCCGAGTCTAGTGATGATGAATCTGGTGATGAGTTTGGACGCAGCTATGTCAAACTTGCTTCCCTTGCCACTAAACAACAAAGAGCTTTGGAAAAAGTTCATTACATGCTAAATAAGAGCGATGATATGTTGGGTGAAGAAATGGATCAGTCAAAAGCTTTGCCTGAAAGTCTTCAGAGACTTCATACTAAGTATGACACCCTTCAAGATCATCATAACACTCTCTTATCTGATCATGAGAAGCTTTCTTATGAATTCCTTCAAAGAAAGCAAGACCTTGAGAAGCTAAGAGTGAGTTATGAAGATCTTCAGAAGGAACGCGATTCATTACTTGCTCAACAAATCAGCGCTTCTCGGGAAGAATTTTTTCCTCCTTGTTTGAAATGCATTGAACATGAATCTGCTAATTCTTCACCTGAATGTTCAAATGCTGCTAATGTTTCAAATTCTTCACATGCCTCTGCTATCACTAATTCCTCATCTGAGGACATTGCTAGTATCACTGACGATGCAGGGTTGAAGGAATTGTACATGAAAGGCATGTACAAAAGCCTCAAAGGGCATCCGACTCTTTGTGATGTGCTTAAAAAGAAGAACCTCAACAGGAACCCTAGGAAAGAGGGTATTGCCTTTGAAAGGAAACTTAATGCTGATGGTACATATTGGAAGCCTGAGCAGTACCCCAAAACTACATGGGTTGCTACAAAGGGACCTCCAGTTGATCCATCTAATTTATCTGGATTTGCATGTGAATCTCCTCGTTCTGATGATGAGTCATTTGACTCCAACTATAAATTGTTCAAAAATCAGAATGGTGAAGTATTTGCTAGATATGTTGGCACTAACTACAGGAACGGTCCTCCTATGAAGAAAATCTCGGTTCCCAAAAGATGCCTTGAAAATCTTCAAGTGAATGTCATCATGACGCCACCTGTGAAGAATAGGAACCCCAGATCAAATTCTTCATATGGACCAAATTCTTCATATGGATCCAAGTCCTCATATGGACCAAACTCCTCACATGGATCATATTCCTCAAAAGGATCAAAGTCCTCATATGAACATCATCGTGCTAACCCATCTGTTTTGCAGGGAAGATCTAAGGATTATGGATATGTGCACTATTCTTCAAATCATTATGTCCACAAGTCCTCGAAGAATTTTTCTGCTTACTCTTATGCTTACTCTAACCCCTCTTATGTGAAACGAAATGGACTGGCATCTATGCCACCTTTCTCTTATGGAGCTTTGCCACCCCTTCAGATGTGGGTGGTGAAAAAAAAGAACTAATCTCTTCTACAGGGTCAGGTATCCAGACGTACGTAATCATCTGAAGAATTTGCTGGATACCTGAGAATACCAGAAAGGACGCAGGCTAATCATGAAGAAATGAACTTTCATTTCTCACGTCCTCATACTGCTTTATCTGTTCTTTTTGCTTGATGAAATTGATCTAATGAATTGATGTCATATTCTTCACTCATGAAGTATATGAGTTTGTAAGCTGCACTAATTCATCTGCAGGATGATCAACCCAAAGCCACTGAGTGGGTCCTCGATAGTGGATGTACAAATCACATGACTGGTGACAAGAATCTATTGATGGATGCTCCATTATCTCTGTCGCATCTGAAGCATATCATCTTTGCCGACAAAGGCAAAAGTCAGGTATTGGGTCTAGGTAAGGTTGCGTTCACAAAGGATCGACACATGGACAAAGTCATGCTTGTTGAGTCCTTAGGATACAACCTTATGCCTGTCTCAATGCTTTGTGATCCTGATATGATTGTTGTCTTTGGAAAGTATCGTTGTGTTGTAGTTATAGAAGCTGACAAATCTAAATTCTTCGAAGGCTTTAGGAGAGGAGACCTGTATATTGTTGATTTCTCTACAGGACCACAACCAGTCATGTGCCTACTTGCAAAAGCTTCAGAAGGCTGGCTCTGGCATCGACAACTTGGTCATGCAAGCATGAGGAATTTGCACACGCTTGCGAAGAAGAAGCATGTCATTGGCATCGAGAATGTCAAATTCCTCAAGGATCACCTATGCGGAGCCTATGAAGCTGGGAAGATGACAAAGGCCAAGCATCCAGTGAAGACTATCATGACCACTACTCGCCCATTTGAATTGCTTCACATGGATCTCTTTGGTCCTAATCATTATTCTGCTGTTTCAAATGAAGCATCTCAATATGGATTTTGTTATTGTTGATGATTACTCTCGTTACACATGGGTACACCTTGTTACTTACAAACATGAAGTGCAGGAAGTCTTCAAACAATTTTCCTCGAGGGCTTCAACCAACTTTGGTGTGAAGATCAAGCACATCAGAAGTGACAATGGCACTGAGTTCAAGAATTCTGGTCTCAATGACTATCTTGATGAACTTGGTATTACTCATGAGTTATTTTCTCCTTACACTCCTCAGCAGAACAGTATCGTGGAGCGCAAGAACATGACTCTTGCTGAGATGGCTCGCACTATGCTTGATGAATACAAAACGCCTCGTCGTTTCTGGACTGAGGCAATTGATACTGCGTGCCACATCATCAACAGAGTATATCTTCACAAATTCTTCAAGAAGACTACCTATGAACTCCTCATTGATAAGAAACTCAATGTAAGTTATTTCAAAGTCTTCGGTGGTAAATGTTGGATTAGAGATCCTCATCACAACTCAAAATTTGCACCGAAAGCACATGAAGGTTTTATGGTTGGTTGCGGAGAGGACTCGCACACCTACAGAGTCTTCAACAACGTTCTTCACAAAGTTGTTGATACTGTAGATGTGCGGTTCGATGAAACTAATGGCTCGCAAAGAGAGCACCTACCTACTGTGATAGATGAACCAGCACCTGAGGAAACTATGAAGTTCAAGGCTACTGAGGATGTCATTCCTACTGAAGAATCTGCTGAAGAATTCATTCTAGAACATGAAGAACGTCGAGCTAATGCACCTGAAGAAAATACTTAAGAAAATGGTGCTGAAGAGAATGCTGATCAAATTCCTCAACGACAACTAGCTCATCCTCGCATTGAAAAAGAAGTGCAAGTTGAAAAGATCATCAATGCCATCAAAGAGCCAGGTCCTCTCACACGCTCAAAAGCTTCACATTAATCTAACTTTTGTGGGCACTATGCTTTTGTCTCTATCACAGAGCCCACTAAGGTAGATGAAGCATTTTTGGAGCTTGAGTGGATTCAGGCCATGTAAGAAGAATTACATCAGTTCGAACTCAACAATGTCTGGGAACTGGTCAAACGTCCAGTTCCTCGCAAGCACAATATCATTGGCACAAAGTGGATCTACCGCAACAAGCATGATGAAAATGGCCTTGTTGTGAGGAATAAGGCATGGCTCGTAGCTCAAGGCTACACACGGGTTGAAGGAATTGACTTTGATGAAACTTTTCCACCTGTTGCTAGACTTGAGGCTATTCGCATATTACTTGCTTATGCTAACCATCATGATATCACTTTATATCAAATGGATGTGAAAAGTGCATTTGTCAATGGTAAGCTTGAGGAAGAAGTATATGTTGCTCAACCCCCAGGTTTTGAAGATCCAAAGAATCTCGACAAAGTCTTCAGACTCAACAAGGCCCTCTATGGCCTCAAGCAGGCCCCCCGGGCGTGGTATGACACACTGAAGGAATTCGTCATGAAGAAAGGCTTCAAACCCGGTTCACTCGACCCTACTCTTTTCACTAAATCTTATGATGGTGAATTTTTTGTGTGCCAAATATATGTTGATGATATTATCTTTGGTTGTACTTACCAACGTTATAGTGGTGAATTTTCCTATACGATGAGTGAAGAATATCAAATGTCTATGATGGGAGAGTTGAAATTCTTCTTAGGTCTTCAAAGTCGTCAACAACGCAATGTCATATTCATATCTCAGGAGAAATACCTCAAGGATGTACCGAGGAAATTCGGCATGCAAGAGTGCAAAGGCGTGAAAATTCCTATGCCCACAAATGGCCATATATGCACTAATGAAAATGGTATTGACTTCGATCATAAGGTATACCGCTCCATGATTGGTTCTTTATTGTACTTATGTGCATCTAGGCCAGATATAATGCTTAGTGTTTGCGTGTGTGCCCGATTTCAAGCTGCACCGAAGGAATCACACCATAAGGCTATGAAGCATATTCTTGAATATCTAGCTCACACACCAACACTTGGATTATGGTACCCCAAGGGCTCGGCTTTTGATCTCATTGGATGACTCTGACTATGCTGGTGATCGTGTGGACCGCAAGTCAACATCTGGTACAGGTCATTTCCTCGGACAATCTTTGGTCTGTTGGTCCTCGAAGAAACAGAACTGCGTATCACTATCTACTGCTGAAGCTGAGTACATTGCCGCTGGTTCTTGCTGTGCTCAATTGCTATGGATGAAGCAAACTCTCAAGGACTACGGCGTCAACATGAAGAATGTGCCTCTCTTCTGTGACAATGAGAGTGCCATCAAGATTGCTCACAAACCCAGTTCAGCACTCGAAGACTAAGCACATTCAGATTCGTCACCATTTTCTTCGTGATCATGTGTTGAAGGGCAACATTTCTATTGAGCATGTGAAGACTAAAGAACAGCTAGCCGATATCTTCACAAAGCCCTTGGATAAGAAGAGATTTAGCAAGTTGCAGTGTGAGCTAAATATCCTAGAATCTTCGAATGTTCTTTGAAAAGGACACTCATCCTAACAATTATGCAAAATTGATGACTTAGATGTGCAACACATGAAGAAACATTTTTCTTCAATCAATGAAGAATAACACTCTAAGTGTAAAGAAATTAATGAAGAGTTGATTCTCAGAACCCTACGATAATTGTATGCGGTGTCTGAAATCATCATTCTTATACGGTGGGTCACGCCACCACCAAAAGTTGAAATTCCTCAGTTGTTCATATTCTTCAACTTTGCATTGTCGTCACTGTTTCCGTCATTTTTCTTCATTGGCTATTGTATATGAGTTTATGTCCTCTACAGCATTCACTTATTGCTAATTCTTCAAGTTGGTTTTTCTTCTAAGTGAATGTGATCGGACCCTTTCCCCCTCTATGCTATACTCAGCCCAATCTGTTCACATATTCTTCATGTGCGTTCTATTTGAAACTCGTTCAAAATCTTCACTGTGTCCTTGTCAGCTGAAGAAATTGCGAACGGAACTTTAAAACCTATCTTATCTAAATTTTTGGCTTTGCCGCTCAAACCGTTCCGCATCCCACGATACACTTATCCTTTCACCCACAATCGCACATGATCTCCACCTCTCAGTACGTGGGTGACACATGTCAAGCGAATGAGAAGGGTCAGGGGCACGTTCGTCCAATTTCTTCGAGCGAACAGTTTTTCACCATGGCTATAAATACCCCTCTTTCCCTTCCTCACTTCTTTTACTCCGCTCGACCTCTCTCCAGCTCGAGCTTGTCAAACCCTAGCGCCGCCAATACTTCATCGTTGCTGGTGAGGAAGAGCTTCACTGCCTCAACCTCGTTGCCACCGTACTCGCGCCGGCCGCGGAAATCTTCACTCCTCCGCCGTCGTAGCCGTCTTCCTCCGCCGAGTTAGGGCGTGGAAGATCTACATTGACAAACTTCACCTCTCCACCTCACTGTTCGTTGTGTTCTTCATCCAGGGTAATTAAAAGTTACTTTTACTACCCTCGTTGATTCGAATGATTATCTACAAAATCTTCAAAGGTGTTTTTCTTCATATCTTCACACACTAAAACACCTCACATATCATCTGTTCTTGATTCGTTTCTCTAAGCTATGTTTTTCTTCAAGATACCTCAAATGTGTGGATTTTTGATCTACACATCTCTAGAACCTAAGACAAAGAACGCTTAGTGAAATTCTTCAAGACTCATCTGGTCAAATTCCTCAAATTTGCTCTTTATAAAACCTTCTGAGAACGCATATGACCTCTCCAAATTCCTCGCAACTATACACTGTTCACAGGTACTCATGTCAGCTGCTGAATCATTATGTTCTCATCAACTTAACTCATTTGCAGCGTTCCTCGAAGAAAATTTGCATACTTCTTCAGAGAATTCAATTGTTCAAATTCCTCAACTAAAGAAAATGGCTGACGGTAAGAAGCCATAGAAAGGAGGAAAGAGGGCTGAGGTCAACACAACGTTTGAGATCCTTGATGATATATATGCTGGGTACTGCACACCTCCTGAGAAAGACAAAAATCAGCACAAGGTGCACATTCAGAAGATAGAGAGGAGATGGGCTAGAGAGTGGAGGGAGTACAGATATGTCACTCCCAAATACATGAAGAAATTCGCACTCAATCCTCCATGCCCAAGACCTCCATTGGCACCTGGCCAAATAGCTGATCCCACCAGCCAAAAGCGCGGTGAGGACTATCCTAATGAATGGGCCAAGCGCCAAGCCAAGTTGGCTCAGCAAGCCAGAGAAGCGGTGAGGAAATTCAATGAAGACTCTGCTGCTGTTGCTGCTGCCTCTGCTGAGGCCTCTGCTGTCAAGCCAAAGAAGGCTATGTCAAAGAAGCCTGTGCGCAAGCCAAGTGCTTGACAAATAGGGCTCTCAAGGCCAAGTTCCTTAGCAATGCCCTCACGGCCAGAATCCTCAATGCCCTCACGGCCAGAATCCTCAAAGCCCTTACGGCAAATTCCTCATGCTGCTCCTGTTCTTCAAAAGTCCCCAGTTCCTCCGCCAAAGTCTTCGGCCGCTCCGACAAAGTCCTCTGCACCTGTGAATCTCGCCACGTGCCAAAGGACTACTGGAATCTCAATTGCCTCAAGAGCCTCAGCTAGTTCCTCAGATGCACCAAATTCCTCAACGGGACCCTCTCTACTGAAGACAAAGGCCACTGCTGGACGAGGTCCTCACCCTAGTCCTCGGAAGAAGCAGGTTGCCTTCCAAGTGCCATCTGAAGAAGACGAAGTTGATGATGATGAACTTGCTGAAATCATCAGAGATAGGCAAGTCAGGGCCGCTAGAGCCAAGGGAACAAATGTGCCAGTGCTTTTGGATCCTAAGTTGATCCTCGAATACATTGACGTTTGGCACAAGGACCCCAACACTCCCATGCCTGACTTCAAGGTGACTCCTGGCCAAATTCACATGCCGACTCACTTCATTCAAGAAGAAAAATGGAAATTTGAGAAGGCCAGGCAGATCAAGAAAGTGCAGTACAAGAAGGAGCGCTATTTGAAGAAAAACATTGTCTCTATGACAACTGAAGAACTTGTCACTACTCAATCTAGGATCAAGAAACTCAGTGATGAATTTGATGCATACCATGCTAATTGGCTTGGAGCCAAAGTTCGTTTTGTGAGACTCGCTAATAACTTCACCTCAAATGTTGCAGCCCCAACGCAACAGGAAGTTCCTCAGGCTGAAGCATCTGCTCGGCCGACTGAAGAACATGCCAGCACCGCTGATGAAAATCAGGCTGCTGAAGAAAATGTGAGTTCCAGGGCTGATGACTGCATTCCAGCCGCTGAAGAAATTGCTAGGTCATCCACTAGTGGTGCACCTGAAGAAACTGAAGAAATCAGGGCAACTGCATCAGTTGTCCCTGAAGAAAATCAACCTGATTCCTCTGCTCCTCCTGTGCCAACACCAACTCCGATCCTTCCATCTGCATAAGATGTGAAGAAGACCAAGGCTGCAGAGCGTGCAGCAGTGAAGAAAAGGAAAGCATCAACTACTTCAGATTCTTCAGCTCAGAAGAAGATGAAGCCTTTGACCAGTTCATTTGCTACTCCCATTGATGATTTTCCAATCTCAATCATGCCATCAAAGGACCTTGTTCCTTTTGGTGAAGAATATGAGATCCCTAGCGGATCTAATGAAGAAAATCATTCTGCTGCTTCGTCAGAGCAGATTGATGAAGAATTTGAAGTGGGTGCGATCCCTTCAACACCTGTTATCTCCTCGCCTATGCCTCAGTTCACAGCTGAAGAGGCTGGCATTGAAGAAATGGAAGATGAAGATGTGAACGTTGGCTGCTCCACACCAGTGATGAGTGATGAATTCTGGGAAAGTCAGCATCCAAACTCTCCAATGTTCACACCGTTGCAGCAAATACCTCATTCACCTGCACAAACTATTCGATGGGCTCTGAAGAAACTCACCCCACTTCATCTGTGCGTGAAGAAATTCCAGCCACTAGCGCTAAAGAAACTGCTGCTGCTGAACATCTGAAGACGCAGACTGCCACTGAAGAGGAACCTAGAGAACCTGAGATTGCGAGCCCTGAGGTCGTGATGCAACTCACTGACACTCCTCTTCCCAAGCCAAGGATCCATTCTCACGCAAGCAAAAGTTCAAGGCTGATGATTTCTTCAGTGAGCATGTATTCTTCAAAGACTACTACCCTTGTAACTCTGCTCACATTCGGAAGAGGCGTTTTTGGACTTCTAGTCAAGCAAATTTCTATTCCTCAGTGCTGTTCAACAAAGAGAAAATCTTCTACCATGAGCACATTTCTCACGTGGATATGGAATGTCTGCCGTGTTTCACGCCAGTCCTCAGTGCTCTTCATGACACTGGACTGTTAAACTTTTGCTCTGACATCTGTGATTGGAATGAAGAATTGATTCTTCAATTCTATGCAGCGCTGCACATCACATGAGATTCTGAAGATGTGAATTCATGGATGCTGGACTAGATGTCTGAGAACACTCACTACACAACACCAGCTACTGAATTGCTTCGTGCCTTACCACTCAGTCCTCCCCTTGAAGAAGCTCGTTGCATCTACAGTGAACCTGAGCTTACAAATCACTACATGCAAGTTCTGATTAAACCTTTGAAGCCAGGTCAGGCCCCACGAACCAAGTTCCTCGTGAAGGAATTACTTTATGTGCCCAGAACTATATATCGTATTCTTACGAGGACAATGAGTCCTATCAAAGGCCACGACTCATCTGATGAGGAAATTTTTGCCATCATGAAGAATCTGGTATTCAACATCATTCATGGCATTCCTCTCAATTATCATGATTTCTTCATGAGGACTCTGGCAAATGTTGCACTGTCTCCGTTTGAGCTGAATCCTTATGCAACTTGGATTATGAGATTCCTCAGGACAAGGTCTTCACTCAACTACAAAGCTGATTTTTGGAATCACCTCAGCTACTTGCCCCCGATTGAAGTCCTGAAGCAGACCTGTTCCTCATTTGATGAAAAGGGCAAGGAACCAGCTGTTATAGATGAAGGCATCCGTCCATTGGATGGACAGTTTTGCAAAGTTGCCTCTTATTCCACCAATCATGACTCTGCCACACATGACTCTGCCAATGCACCCAAGTCTACTCCTCAAGCCACTGCTCCTCGTGTGATGACTGATCGTGAGCTTCTGCTTAGTCTTCACCAGAAGGTGGATCGATATCATAAATGGGTTAAGCATCAGTTTGGTTCATTTCTTCACAACATGACTGCTACACACAATGCAGTGAAGAAAAACCATTACTACCTCCATGAAGTTTTCGGTCACACCTAGGCAATACTGTCACATCTGTATGGTGAAGAAGATCTGAAGAAAATGGGTCTCAAGGAATATTTTGACTGGTCTGCACCTCCACCGAAGAAATTCAAGAAGGTCAAGGTTCCTTCCTTGGTGGCCAGCTCATATTCTTCATCGCGCGACACTGATGAGAATGAAGACTTGAACCACACTACGGCAGGCGCTACTACGACAAACGACCCCAACAACGCTGGCGCTCCTTCATCAACTTGATATTCTTCAGGGGCGTTAGTCCTCATATTCGATCCTTTTGGTCATTTGATGACAAAGGGGGAGAATTTTGAGTTAGTCTTCAAGCGGGTCTTTCTATATGGGCGTTGTTTTTTTTTCAAGTTACAACTCTCATTCTTCTGAGACTTTATTGGATCGAGTTGTAAACTTAAACCCGATGGTGCTCTGATACTTTTGATATGTTTTTCTGCATGCTTATTCCTCATATATGCTAATGCATGCATGCTGAATTACATCACTCACCATATTTCATCATGCATTTCAAATTCTTCACTGTTATATGTCAAATGCGTGTATGAATTACAAGATATAGGGGGAGATCTCCATGATTCAACTCTTCAAGTGTGCATTGTTTCAAAAGCAAATTCCTCACTATGCACATCTTCAGGGGGAGTTCTTCTATATCTTGCAATCAAATTCCTCAATATCAGTATTTACACTTCATATGTTTATCCCTGTTGAAAACTTAACCTATATTGTCATCAATCGCCAAAAAGGGGGAGATTGTACGTGCATCTAGTGCCCCTTAGTGATTTTGGTGTATTGAAGACTTATAGGTTAAGGGACTAATGCGCTTGTGAGTGTACATAGGTCTATAAGTGTATGAGGAGTTTGATATTTACAGAGAAAGTCGACCCCTAAAAATGAAGTTCTTCGATTGAAGACATTGGATTTCTGAAGACTATCTGAAGACTTTGAAAGTGAATAAATTGGTGTGACCTTGAAGACTTGGTATTCATTCGAGGAACATGAAGCGTGAAGACTTTTGTTTTCGTAGTTTCATTTTCTCTTTCTTGAGTCATAGGAAACACCTACCGTTAAAGGGGGTCGAGGAAATACTAAGGAAAAATTTCCATGTGATGCTCAACTCAAAATCATACAACTACCAATCCCTTTGAGCGAAGCCATTGGAAATCTCATACAGTCCAGTCATATTCTTCAGTGACAGAGACGAAGTTCTTCTGGTCTCTGAGGAATTTTTTCTGACTGAGGAGTTAGAAATTCACCAGTGTGGATTGTCTACACAGTGAGGAACATGATAGCCCTGAGGATTTTGCTACTCAAAATTCCGACCGTTGTTGTGCTATGCGCCAGCTGTACCAAAATATCTATCCACCTAACGGTCCTATCATTGATGGGCATGTATGTCTTATCATGTCGGGCTGCTCCCTAGGCTATAAATAGCCGCCCCCTACAACCACTAGCTGGTTGGCTGCTCCGAGGGAAACAGACCCTTGTCATTTGAGAGCAACCCATCCTCCGGGGACTTTGAGTGAAAATCATCAAGTGAGGAAAACCCCAAACCCAAACACCTACAAACCCCAAGTGATTGAGCATCACTGAAGAGATTGTTCCTGCGTGGATCCAACGCTTGGTACCTTTGAAGACTATGCTTCTTCCAGACGGTTAGGCGTCATGGTCTAGAGCATCCGAGAGGAATTGTGGATCGCCGAGTGACCAAGTTTGTGAAGCTTCGGAAGTCACCTGAAGACTTACCACGAGTGATTGGACGAGGTCTGTGTGATCTTAGTTCAAGGAGAATATGGTGAGGACTTGGTGTGCTGAGCTGCGTGTTCAGGACTGGGTGTCCGGGACTGTGTGTCATCGAGTTTAAATACTCAGCCGCTCCAACCAGACGTACAGCTGAGACAGCAGTTGGAACTGGTCTACCAAATCATTGTCTTCACCAAGCTTACTGGTTCTATTCCCTCAACTCTTTCATTTCCTCATAATTGTGTTGTATGTTTGTTCATATCTGTGTTTGAAGACTTTGATTGAAGACTTTCTCAATTTCCTCAATTCAATTTCTTCAGTCTGTTTGTCTTCATCCTGTGTTATCTTGTGCTTACGCTTCCTGTACTCTGTGCCTGTCTTTATTTCATCATGATGACTATGCTTGTATTCTGTTATGTTTACTTTTGAGTACTTATTCTGCTGCTAGTAGGTCTTCGCTAAGGAATTTCCTCACCGGCAAATTCCTCAGTGAAGAATTTCATAAAAATCTCCTATTCACCCCCCTCTAGTCGATATAATGCACTTTCAGCTGTAGTATGTTTGTATGAAACCGTCTGCTTTTCATTATGCTCCCTAAGACTTTAATTGACGCACAAAATGGCCAGCTGCTTGCTTACTTATACGCAACATGCTGTCTAAATTTGTAACTTGTCTGTGTTTTCGATTGGGCCCCAACATCATGCTCCTCTTGTGTGCTAAGAGGGATTTCTGTATGCAGGCTGCATAGACTATCTTTTTTATAATTTTTAAAATATCACCTGCTTATGCTTCATGACGTGTAACATTTTTTTTGAAAGTGACATGTAACATTATTGTTAGTCCTGTTTTGTCATGTAGTACAAAATAGTGTCTTGTTCGCTTCACTGTTGTAACTATAATTTTGCCCTAGTCATGTGTACTTACAGAAACATTTCAGGATGAAGTGACATCAACACAAAGATCTGCGAGCAGTGCGGCATGGCCGTTATCGAATGATTATGGATTGGAATTGGAATGTGCTGATGTTCTCGAGCACCAACTAGAGGTGGCAAGACAACGTGTACATGATTGTCAACGTATAATCAACAAGTTGAGACTGGACATGTAGGTATTAGCTGCAGGAGTCAAAAAATGAAACAAGACACTGAGGTAACCATGAAGGAATTGGAGATTTTGCAGACTGAAATTTGTGCTATCTGAATCCGGCCAATCCTATTTTCTGAAGAGATTATAGTTCAAATGGAGTTAAGTTGATATGCGTCCATGATGTATGAGTTTCATTTGCCCAGTGTATGTAATTTGCTGTTTGTGTATGCTTTATTATCACCTGTGCCGAACCATAATGCCTAGTGGGTATAATCGGCTGTAATTTCTTTATTATATAGTTGTAGGATTATTCTACCTTTCTATGCCTTGATCTCTTTGTTGTATAGTGTATGCTTTTTAGAGGTGATAGTATTGAGTAGGATAATTCTATGAATATGCTATATCGTTCAAACGGGGGCCAACTCGCCCGACCATGGCCCTTCACGGGTCGTAGGATCCATGGGCCTTCTACGTCTCTTAGGATCCATGGGACTTCTACGTCTCGTCGGATCCATGGGCCTTCTACTTCTCGTAGGATCCATGGGCCTTCTATGTCTTGTAGGATCCATGGGCCTTCTACGTCTCATAGGATCCATGGGCCACCGACTCATTTATGGGTCTTGTATGGGCCTTTAATGGGCCGTAGACGGGCCTTTAATGGAAATCGTAGGTTTTATGGGCTGACCATAACGGGTCCTTAATAGGCCGTATTGGTGATGCTATGAAAATGGCCCAACAGACTAACGGT
This sequence comes from Triticum aestivum, assembly GCF_018294505.1. Lineage (NCBI taxonomy): Eukaryota > Viridiplantae > Streptophyta > Magnoliopsida > Poales > Poaceae > Triticum > Triticum aestivum. The sequence continues at coordinate 418,197,710 of NC_057812.1, read as the reverse complement.
CCAAAAACAAGCCGACTGTAATGACGGGCTGAATTTGGCCCACAAGAAGAAAATGACAGTAACGGGCCGTAAGTAACCGAATGCTGCAAATGAGCCCAAGAATAAATGGGCCCTCAGAAGGCCGAAAGTTAACTTGGGCTGGAAATGGCCCAACAGAATAACGGGCCGTTAATGGGTATAAAGTGATACATTGTTCATCACGGGCCAGTTCACCACGGGCCGTTAATGGGTGTAAAGTAATACACTGTTCATTATGGGCCAGTTGTAGCACGGGCTACTAATGGGCCAAGAGGTACAAAGGGCCTCATATGGGCCGAAAGACGTCATGGGCTATACAGGGCTAGAAGTGAAAACGGGATGGAATCATATTGGATGGCCCAGATGATGCTACTGGGCCTAATTCGGATAGGGCATAACGGGACTTGGGTTAGCAGGCTGTACATGGGCTATATGCGAACAGGCCTTAACAGGCTTTCCATGGGCCAGCCCGCCAGCTTTTGACCAAGTCAAACGGGCCGGCCTTTTCACAAGAATGGGCCACTGTTGGGCCATCCCACGTGTCGACGTGTCATAGGCGCCTTCTGTCCAGTGAGTGGATGACATCTGTCCCAACGATAAGCCGACATGTGTTTCCTCTAGCCAATGATGATTTTACACGTGGAAAATCCCCATTGGTCGGGGCTGTTAACGGGTTATAGGATCCAAAACCCGACCCGATAGCTTAACGGCGTTCCGTTACGGTGGATGCCATGTGTCGGTCACCCTTGACGAAAGCACTTATGTGACGCGCGATTTATCGTCATGGAAGTGGACACTTTCGTGATGATAATTTTGCTAATGTCATGGAACACTTCTACGACAGCACAGGTATGACTATCTTGATTCTGTAATAAATTTGCCATGGATGTACATGACGACAAAAAATGCGACCTACTGTGTCAAACACGTATCATCACGGAAGTGTATTTTTTGTAGTGCTCGTCCTCAAACATTTTGAATCTCAAACATTTCAAATCTCAGTTTTTAATTCCCCATAAATCCAAAACTCACCAGAAAGTCATCAAAGGTGGCATGGTGTCACGTCATGGCACATATATGTCGTGGTAAAAACATTGCCAATTTGGGTCAAGCTTTATTACAAACCTCTTACACACCAGGGCCTGTCACAAAGAACCCTCGTGGTTTTGATAGGGAAACGTGTCCCCTTGTGGGACAAACGATAATCGCTCCCTCTTCTAGCCTCGTAGTATTTTCTTCTACATGTGCACGGAACAACGGGAGATTCGCGCTGAACTTTGAAATTATTCATGGTTTGTTTGACCTTTTTTATTCATTAATTGAGTTTTCTAGGCATTTAATGTCCATAATTCAAATCCAAACTCCAAATACATGCTCCAGTGCACCAAAATGGCTGGAAAAACATACATGTTTCCTTGGGGTGCATGTTTAGGTCCCATGGAACGAATCGGAACGAATTCAACCGTCTCGCCGTCCTGACTTGGCCACAAACATTGCGAACCTCGGTTTTTAAATCTCTGTAAATCCAAAACTCGCCCAAAAATCATGAAACTTGGCATGGTATCACTACATGGTACATATAATTGTCCAATTTGGGCGAAGCTATATTAAAAGCCTCTTACAATCCGGAGTCTGTCGCAACCCTCGTGGTTCCGGTAGGGAAACATGCCCCTCTTGTGGGCAAAATAATAATCGCTGTCTCTTCTCGCCTTGAACTTTGTTTTCTACAGGCCACATAGAATAAAAGGAGTGTTGGGCTAAAATTCGAAACTATTCAGGGTTCGTTTGGCCACTGTATATATTACTAATTACTAAGTTTTCTACGCATTTAATGTAGTCCATAATTCAAATTTGAACTACAAGCACATGCTCCAGTGAAGAAAAATGGGTGGGAAATCGAACATGTGTCATTGGGTGCATGTTTAGGTCTGATTTAAGGAATGGGAATGAATTACAAACTTGTCGTCATCCTGAAACATTGAGAATCTCAGTTTTTAAATCCCAGTAAATCAAAAACTCACCCAAAAACATGAAAGTTGGCATGGTTTCATGACATGGCACATATATGCCATGGTAAAAAATCGTCCAGTTTGACAAGAGGCGCACATATTAGTAGCCAACGAAGTCCTTTTTAAAACATAAAGCTGACACGTTAATATCACAAACGGTTGTATTACATTAACCGTGTCAAAATTTAATCATACTCGGTGGCGTGTGTGCAGCTATTTGATTAGACGGGACGAGCGCGAGAAGTCCGCCGTGCAGGCTCGACGGGACGCATGCGAGCAGTCCGCCGCGCAGGCTCGACGGGACGCGTGCATCCTGTCCACCTCACAGGCTCGACGGGACACGTGCGAGCAGCAAGGCCGCCCATGCTCACCGGGAAGCGAGCTCTTTGACCTCCATGCACCATGCGCCACCATCCTCGCTCACAACTCCTCCATTAATGGCTTAATTAAAGCGCCTGGACGGAGAGTGTTTGCTTGTGATCCCATGGTAGCACTTGCTTTGTTCGTGTTTTCAACTCGTATTCCGCCCTAATTTAAATTGCCACATAGGGCAGCGGATAATACAACCACAAATAAAATGGCAACGGATAATACGACGACAAATTTACAATGGCGCAGATAATAATTGTCTTACATATTCCGGATAATTTAAAATGCCACATGCGGCAAAGCCCGGAAGACATGGGGACAAGAGAAGAAGGAAATTCCAGACAATGATCTGGGTTGCTACTGTCTCTACTCGTCGATGGATCGCTGGGCGACGACATCCTCTAGCTCCTTCTTAAATTCCTCATGACTTTGCTTGAAAGGAGCCATGGATTCCTCCACCTCCTGCTCGCGCTCGATCTGAAGCTTCCTCAATTTACCCATCAGTTCCTCGATGACCGTTGTCAGCATCATCCCTGAGGCACTGCTCCGCTCGTGCATCATCTTCCAGCCGGCGGCCTCCTCCTCCTTCTCGGCGAGTGCCTTGAGGAGCTTTGCATTGTCACCCATGAGTTGCTCGACGAGGCTGGTTGCCTTGTCAACCGAGGCATCGCTGATCTTGAGCAGCTTCATCAAGCCGTCGACCAGCTCCTGCTGCGTAGTGATGCCAGCGAGAATGTCGTCATCACCGGTGAAGTACTTCAGAAACGCCGGCTTGTCGCGATGGCCGATGCCACGAATCCGCTTGTGAGAACCATCGCGTGACCGTGAGAGCTCGTTCTAGGGCTCCGCGACGCGCTGGGGCATCTCTGCTGTGGCTTCGCGGCATGACCTCTCTACTGCTTCCGCGGCCTTGGTGTTTGCTTCCTGGTTATATGTCCACCCTAAACTCCTCCTATAGGTCATGGTGGAACGACTTGACAGGAAAGACCAGTTTTGTGGGTGATGAGGAGAGGAACTATGAAGTAATTTTCGAGTGGGTAGTTTTTATAGCCTGGTGCTAAGTGTGAACACATATTAGTTTGATAGGTGTGAACAGATTTGCAATTACTTCTTGCGTTGTTATCTGCAATGTGACCAGAAACAAGGTCAAAATAAATTGATGGCAGAAGGTTGACCACATGGTTGCTCGCCGTTGAGGCGGCTGCGGCGTGCTCTGCTCACGTCCGTCCACGAGTTTTGCTCGCCATTGAGGCGGCCGCGGCGCGCTCCGCTCTGGCGTCCCTGCGCTCTTTGCTCACCGTTGAGGCAAAATTACAATGGCAACGGTTAATAATTATTAATAATCGTCTTACATATTCAGGATAATATAAAATGCCACATGCGGCAAGGCCTAGAACACTCACGACCTACATATGCATAGAATTATAATAAAATATAAGCTAAATGGCTGAGCTGGCGGCCTTCCGACGATGGTCTTCTCAGACTCCATGATCAGCATAGCACCCTTGCGGCTGTATGTGTAGCTTACTAATCATCGCACACAAGTACTCGCAGATGCATCGTGTGCGATACTCCTAGCCACCGCAAGCAACTAGTTTGCATTTTTCAAAGTTGTTTGTACACACAGAATCGCACACGAACTAACTATATTAACCGTCTGTGTTGAAATTTCTCATCGCAAACAGTTCATCTGAGTCGGCTGTTTGCCATGTATCACACACATCTTGTTAAGTTGAACCATTTCTGATGTGTTCGCTAAGAAAACACAGTTCGTTCGAGTGAACCGTATGTCCTATATCACACACACCTTGATCTGGCTAATCGTTTCTGTTGCACTCCCTAATAGCAAACAGTTCATCGGAGCAAACGGTATGCCGTATATCGCATACACATTGATATGGCTTCCCATTTCTGTTGTTCTGCCTCATCTCAAACAATTTGAACGGGTTAACCATGTGCCCTGAATCGCATACGCAACTAAAATCTGAACCGTGTTTCATGGCTTCGCCATCGCAAACGTTGTGCACCTTTTTTGACGGGTTTTTTACGATCCCGTTTGTGATTAATGTATCGCACACAGTTTCATCAAAGGGTCTTTGATCGTAGTGTCGCATTGGCAGCATCCTGAAGTAATGTTGTGATGGTGAAGAATAAAAGCGACCGACTGCATAATAAAGGTCACTATCACAAGGGGCAATGCAACGTGACGTTCTTTTGCACTAAGGGGTTGAGCATACAATCAAATAAGCGCATGGCAACCTCTGCTTCCCTCTGCTAAGGGCCTATCTTTTACTTTATGTATTTACTTTTATGCAAAGAGTCAAAGTTTTCCTTCTATTCCCTTTTATTTTTCTCCTTTGGCAAGCATCATGTGGTGAGGAAATATCTAGGAACATATGTCCAGTTGAATATAGATAGCATGAGTTATTATTGTTGACAGCACCCTTGAGGTGAATACGTTGGGAGGCGAAACTATAAGTCCCTATCTTTCTATGTGTCTGGTTGAAACGTTTTGCTCATGTGTACGCAGTGAGTATGATGGTTGAGTATGTGGACTTGCCTAAAGGCTCCGATACATGACCCGTGCTGAAAAGATGATGAATTGTAGTTGCAAAGTTGACTGAGAACATAGTTTGTTGGTTTTTAATAGAGTTTTTGCTTTATACTTCAATAGTGTGATGAATTGTAACTTATTCATGAGAAGTCTATGATAAGAGCTTTATGATAAGAGTCTTATGTTTAAGATTGTTGTTGTTATAATAATAAACATGATGCTTCCATGTCCGTATTTTGTTTTTATCGACACCTCTCTCTCTCTCTAAGCATGTGGACATGTTTTTCGATTTCGGTTTTTCGCTTGAGGACAAGGGAGGTCTAAGCTTGGGGGAGTTGATACGTACATTTTGCATCATGTTTCCTCACTGTTATTTATGGTGTTTTTATGAAAAATAATGCTTTTTGGAGTAATTATAATGCCTTTTCTCTCATAATTTACAAGGTACACACAAAGAGGGAGAATTTCGGCAGCTGGAAATCTGGACCTGGAAAAGCTACGTCAGGCCACCTATTCTGCCCAACTCCAAACAAGCCGAAACTTCACGGTGATTTTTTATCAAATAAATGATGAATGTAGGAGCAAATAACTACCAGAGGGGGCCCACCAGGTGGGCACAACCCACCTGGGCACGCCAGGGAGCCCAGGCGCGCCCTGGTTGGTTGTCCTCACCCAGGCCCACCTCCGGTGCCCATCTTCTGGTATATAAGTCATTTTGACCTAGAAAAATATGGAGAGGACATTCGGGATGGGGCGCTGCCATCTCGAGGCAGAACTTGGGCAGGAGCACTTTTGCCCTCCGGCGGAGCGATTCCGCCGGGGGAACTTCCCTCCAAGAGGGGGAAATCATTGTCATCATCATCACCAATAACTCTCCCATCTTGGGGAGGGAAATATCCATAAACATCTTAAACAACACCATCTGATCTCAAACCATCGTTCATCTCTTGTGTTCAATCTTGTTACCCGAACTCTAGATTGGTGCTTGTGGGTGACTAGTAGTGTTGATTACATCTTGTAGTTGATTACTATATGGTTTATTCGGTGGAAGATTATATGTTCGGATCCAATATGCTATTTAATACCCCTATGATATTGAGCATGATTATCATTTGTGAGTAGTTACTTTTGTTCTTGAGGTCACAAGAGAAATCATGATGCAAGTAATCACGTGAACTTGGTATGTGTTCGATATTTCGATAGTATGTATGTTGTGATTCCCTTAGTGGTATCATGTGAACTTAGACTACATGACATTTCACCATATTTGGGCATAAGGTAATGCATTGTGGAGTAGCAATTAGATGATGGGTTGTGAGAGTGACAGAAGCTTAAACCCTAGTTTATCCGCTATTCCATAAGGGACCGATTGGATCCAAAAGTTTAATGCTATGGTTAGAATTTATTCTTAATACTTTTCTCGTAGTTGTGGATGCTTGCGGGAGGGTTAATCATAAGTAGGAGGTTTGTTCAAGTAAGAACAACACCTAAGCACCAGTCCACCCACACTACTAGGGAAAAGCCTATACACAGAATTTTACCAGTAGCGCTGTACAAAATCAAGCGCTGCTGCTACTTAGTAGCAGCGCGCGTAAATAAACCACGCTACTGCTATGACTTTAGCAGTAGCGCATACTAGCGAAAAGCACTGCTGCTACGTTTGAACTGGGCGCACATGGCTAGCCCAACCTAGCAGTAGCGCATATAATGGCCGAGTGCTACTGCTAATCTCCTTAGCTGCAGCGCGCTTACGTGTAAAGCACTACTTCTAACGGAAATAAAATAAAGTGAAAAACAAGTAGAAAAGTAAATGAAAATGAAAGAAATAGAAAAAGGAGAAAGGGAAAAAATAAAATGTAAAGAAAAATAAAAGAAAAAAGGGAAAAAGGGAGAAAGGAATAGTAGTAGCGGGTTTCAGTAAACGCGCTACCGTTACGTTTCACTTAAACAACGGTTTCCCCCCACCCCGCCCCCCGGCCACCAATTCTTCCCCAAATCGTCCATCCCCTCGCCGCCGTCTCCTCACCGCCGCCGCCCGAGGCCACCCTCAGGCTCACCGCTGCCGCCCGAGGCCGCCCTCAGCCTCACCGCCGCCGACCGAGGCCGCCCTCAGCCTCACAGCCGCCGCCCAAGGCCTCCCTCCACGTCACCGTCGGCGCCCTCCACCTCACCGCCGCCCGAGCCCGCCCAGGACCGCCCTTGCCCGTGCCCGAGCCCGCCCTCTCCGCCCCTGCCTCTGTCACCGACACCTCCCCGCCACCGTCTCTTCCCTCTCTGTAAGTCCCCCACCCCTCCCCCTCACTCATCTCTCTCTGTATTTTAGAGAAAAAATTAGATGATAATTAGATGTTTTTTAGTTAGGGCACTAGAGTTTTGCTAGGTTAATTAGGTTAGTAGTGCTGCTAGTAGTATTGGTACAGTAGGTTAATTAGGTGATGTTAAAAGAATAACCTAAATGAATGAAATTAGTAGTTAACTGATTTTTTTTCCTTTCATCATTATAGAGCACTAAAGTTAACTGAATTTTGTTCTATTAGTAGTTAAATGAATTTTATTCTACACTGTTTGCACATGTGGTTGCTCGTGTATATTTGGACACTGTTTGCAGGGAATGATGCTTAGTGGCCTATGTTTTGCCGGAATGTTGATTCATTTCTTTTCCAGCAAATTTCAGGTTCTCGATTTGTCCACTTTTTAGCAAAGCTCATGCCGAAATTTTCCGTGAATTTCGGATGACTTGTGCTACAAACTAGGACATATCGAGTGCCCGTGATTTGCCGCACCAGGAAGGAGTCAACATTCCTGCAAAACAATAGGCCTTTTTATGTCATTCTTCATTTTATTAGGTCTAGAATTAATTGAATAGATTTAATCATAGGAAACATGGCTAGCAACGATGAAGGACAGGGTTCTGGTGATTGCGACGATGCCTACCGGGCGGTAGACGAATTTTTTAGCCTTACCGACGATCAACCGATCTTATTGCTGGGCCCACCGGTGGCATCGGGGATTGAGACCGACACGCAGACCGGTGCTAAGACTGAGACCGGCGCTCAGACTCAGACCGGCATCGAGACCGGCGCTGAGACTGAGACCGGCGATGCCTCGGGGAGCGGAGCCGGTGTAGAACCGAAAGCAAAGAGGCAACGGGTTCCTAACAAACTCAGGACTACTAGAGTGGTGGTCACGGAGGTGGAGGACGGCAATTTTGAGCCAACGGCGCCTGAGGAAGCGCGTCGATGCTACGGCAATCAAATAGGCTACATGTATGGACAACCGCCACCATCAACGATGAGAAACTACAGAAGATAGAAAATATGAGGAGCTCCCTCCTAGAGAAGTTTCACCAGATATTCTTGTTCCCGGGCCGGAATGAGAAGGATTATAAAGATCCAGATGAGGACCCGGCAATGAAGAAGATAAACAAACACGCCATGACCAAGTTTAGCGACGCGTTGGCCGCCTGGAAAAATCGAGTGAAAGCAAGGATCATCGACAAGAAGGAACCCTACTCCAAGATTGTAAAGGATAATCCGACAATCAGGGAAGAGAAGTTTCAAATATTCAAGGAGGCTTGCGAGGCCGAAGATGCCAAAAAAAGTCTAAGTACATGAAGGGGCTTCAAGAGAGGAACATTGGGAGCCACCACCTCGGAAGCCGTGGTTACGGCGGAAAGAGGTCCAAATGGGCCAAGGAGGACGCGGAAGCCGCGAGTCTGGGCATCCCAGACCCCTTGGCGGAGTTCACCGTCCCGCAGGAGCGTGACGTCCTCAGGGCCCGGCACCGTTGGGACCCAGTGAAAAAGGTTTACGAGACAACACCGGTCATTACGGAGTTCATGAGACTGCTGGTAATTTTAGTTTCTGATCAATTCGACTGCACACGTTAGTCATATTTGTAAACGATCGTTGTGCCTTTTGCAGAGAGAGCAGCACAGGATTGCGGCCGAAAGCGACTCGCCGTCTGAGGCATTGGCGAGGCCCAAGTGGGACACTCCATTCAACCGGGCGTTGAACATATTGAAACAACAACCGGTGGATACTCGACCGTCGTATGGACGCGTGCACGGTGTCGGAGACGGCGCCACGTGGAAGAAGTACTACCGTGAGACCACGGAGGAGAGAAAGGAAAGACGGAGGTTAAATGAAGAAAACATCGACAAGAGGGTTGAGATTGCGGTTGAGAAGAAATCAACTGAGATAGTCGCAACAGCGGTAGCTGCCGCAAAACAGGTGGCTTTAGATATTTCTACTACCTTGGTTCCGGCCGTTTTCAATTGGACCAGGCAAAATCCAAAAAAGATGCAGCGGACTTTCCCCTTGCTGACTTCTTGGCGGGGAGCAGCTCGACTACCGTTGCACCAGCACCTGCAGCTGCACCTGCTCCCGCACCGGACGTGCTAGGCGGTGCTTCGTCTTTGGCTGAGCTCGACGCCCTCACGGTATCTGTCACACCGGCCCCCTTCAATATAAATGTATAATCTCCCGTTTTCATTGCCTTTCGGATGTCTCACGTCGCAGACTTTTCTTTGCAGGCCGACGAAACCCCGTGCACCATATTGTACACCATCGGCGACCAGAAGGTGGACGTGGGGAAGGCGACGATAATGGAGCCGAAGGAACCATTGTTCCACAGCCGGCCGATCCCCCCGAACGTCTTCAAGGTTTTCGTGGCCAGTGTCAAACCGGGCCACGAGAATTTGCCTCCTCCAGTACTATTGGGGGATGACGACGAGACACCGCGGCGGCTTGGTGATTGTTGCAATGCTGGGTGGGTCCTGTTGTGGCCAAAGAGTCTGCTTCGTCTGGAGGCGGCCGGGAGCACACCCACGAGCACGCAGCCTCAGCAAGGTATGAACATCAACACCCCACCTACCCAATTATCGTCGGGTGTCGGGTTGGGTGATAGCGGACGGGGTAAGGAGGAGGCTCCATTAGTCGCTGATGACGTCGCCATGGATGAGGATGAGGACGACGATGGCGCTGCTGAACAGTATGTCTATACTGGCGCCTCCTCAGGGTTTGAGCGTCATGAGTCGGTGCCTGAATTGCCGTCTCAACATATTATGGACGACCTTCCGGTAGTAAAGAAGTTTAGGAAGAGAGCGAGGAAAGGCAAAAAAGTTGTTTCTATGATCCAGCCGCCTCAGCAGCCTCGGCTTCAGGACCGTATAGATATCCCCGGTGCGGATAAATGGCATATCCCCGGTCAACCAATCCTACCTGCAACAGCGCTACGGGCCAGATTCGGCGATCTAAAGAGACTTCATGACGATGTGCTGCGGGTAGAGAAAGACCTCATCGCCTCGAAAGATCCAGGATACCCACTCTACGTGATTAACGTTCCGCGGCAAATGTCGTACGTCGACAGCTTCCCCGCGGATAAGTTCTTCCTCCGATTCGATTACATATTCGACATGTTTCACGTGAAGAAGCTGGATTTTACGTTTGTCCGCCTTTATGCCTTGCACATGAACTACATCATCGGGGTTGAGCAGATATCTCATATCTGTGTCGCTGACCCATACTACATGCACGAGGGCTTCTTGGGAGTCTGCACAAATCACCATGAATATGCGAGGGATTACATTGTCAGTTTCATGCTCACCAATAAGGACAAGGGGGCGATTCTCGTGCCTTATCATCCCGTGTAAGTCATCCGCGCTGCTATCCTTCCTTCGATTTCAATCATTCATTTGCACGGTGGAGGCTAATTAATTTGAGGACTTATTTTGCGCAGCGGCGGGCGCGCCGTCCTCATCATCCTCTACCCCCGATTCTCCCACGCTCTTTACTTGGACACGTCGAAGAACATTCACAAAAAGGATTACACCCACATCAAGGATGTTCTCGACAGTGCTATGTATCACTACCAATCACTGGGTGGAGAGGTCAGGGACAAGAAGATGAGGGCGGCAGGGTCGCCTTCGGCCATAAGACCAACTTCTGCTGCATCCAGCAACCGGACGATTCTCTTAATGATGGATTCTATGTCCTACACCACATGCTGGAGTACAGACGGGATCACCAGAACCTTCGCATGGCACCTTCTTCCGGCGATGCCCATATTCTGCAATGGGCAAAGGACATAGGAGATATCGAGGATCATCGACTTCGAGCTGAGTTCTATAACATCCAGCGCGAACTTGCCCAAATCATCATGAAGGAGGTCGTCGGAAAAACAGGGATGTTCTACGGAGAAGGACAAATGTCGCGGGAAGACGTCCGAACATGGATAGCCTCTCAGCGTCTCGACCTGAAGCCTTTCACTAGGCTCGGGACTATCTCCCTGACTTGGATGGATGGAACGACATGTTGGAGTGATTGTCGATATATGACAATGTGTCCGTTTAGTCCATACTTTCTGTATGACAAAACTTTGAGTTATGCACGGTGAAACTTTATTTGTGATGTAATTAAACCGTCCTCCTCCTCGACTAGCGAAAATCACTCTAGTTAGGGCATTTTGGGGTACGATGAACTTTGTTATTTATGCTTATGATATGTTGTTTTTATTTTTGCCAAGTCTGTCTCTTTCTGTTGCTCAACTATATATGTTGCATATCATCGACTCATGTGATGATGCAGGTGCATAGATCATAGATGGCGAAGAAGTGCTATGCCAGGAGTATATATATGACAAGTGGCCGGAGTGTCAGGCCCTTCCGGTTTCCAAGCGACAGGCAGTAGTTAGTTTAGAGGTTCACACTAATGCGAAAGAGGGATACGAACTCATGTTCTCAAAGTGATAGCTCTTCGCGCGTATATCATTGTTTAGATGGATGACGATGTATTTGCATATCATTCGAGACTTGTATCGCTATTTTCGAGATGATGACGTGAGACCACTTTGTGTTGGATGATGATTATGATGATGACATGATTGATGAGACTAATTGTATGTATATGCTATGATTATATTTGTATGTGTATGATATGCTAAAGATTATTGTATAAAGCCTATTCAAATACAAAACAAATACAAAACAAATATGCAGGAAAAAAACTAATAAATAAACTAGTAGTAGCGAGGGGAGAAATTTAGCAGTAGCGCCGCATTGTCAGTAGCGCGTCCCAACAAACAGCGCTGCAGATAATATCAGTAGCGCCCTTTCTCAAAGAGCGCTACAGCTATTCATGTATAGCAGTAGCGTGGGACAACCGGCACTACTGCTATACGTTAGCTGTAGCGCCTTATTAGTAGCGCCGGTGCCCGCGCTACTGAGAGGCCCAAAACCCTCGCTGCTGGTAGGCTTTTCCCTAGTAGTGCCACATATCAAATTATCAAAGTAGCAAACACAAATCGAACCAACATGATGAAAGTGACTATATGAAATTCCCGCGTACTCTCAAGAACGCTTTGCTTATCATAAGAGACCGTTTCGGCCTGTCCTTTGCCTCAAAAGGATTGGGCAACCTTGCTGTACTTTTGTTACTACTACCGTTACTTGCTCGTTACAAATTATCTTGCTATCAAACTACTCTACTACCTTGCTGAAAACTACTTGTCATTTCCTTCTGCTCCTCGTTGGGTTCGACACTCTTACTTATCGAAAAGAGCTACAATTGATCCCCTATACTTGTGGGTCATCAATAACCAATAGCAGAACCTGGATGCTCATATTGGCTCCTACATATTCTACGAAGATCTTTATCGATCGAACTGTTGTGACAACATATGTTATTCCCTTTGTCTATCAGTATGTTACTTGCCCGAGATTCGATCGTCAGTATCTTCATACCTAGTTCAATATGGTTACCGGCAAGTCTCTTTACTCATTCCGTAATACATCATCGCATGACTAACTCATTAGTCACTTGCTTGCAAGGCTTATTATGATGTGTATTACCGATAGGGCTCAGAGATACCTCTCCGATACTCGGAGTGAAAAATCCTAATCTTGATTCATGCCAACCCAACAAAACACCTTCGGAGATACCTTTAGAGCATCTTTATAATCACCCAGTTACATTGTGACGTTTGATAGCACACAAGGCCCTCCACTGGTATCCGGGAGTTGCATGATCTCGTAGTCAAAGGAATATGTATTTGACTTGAAGAAAGCAATAACAATGAAACCAAATGATCATTATGCTAAGCTAATGGATGGGTCTTGTCCATGACATGATTCTCTTAATGATGTGATCCCATTATCAAATGACAACTTATGTCCATGGTTAGGAAACCTTAACCATCTTTGAGCAATGAGCTAGCCAGGTAGAGGCTCACTAGGGACACGGTATTTTTTATGTATTCACGCATGTATTTAGGTTTCCGATCAATACAAGTCTAGCATGAATAATAAACCTGTATCATGAATAAGGAAATATAAAATAAAACCTTTATTAGTGCCTCTAGGGCATATTTCCTTCACTCCCAGTGCACCACAGCTCGCCTGCGTCAGGTCAGTGGCTTCGGCCACCGCCTCACTTGCCACTGTCGCTAAGTCTGGCATCCCCAGCACAAATTGATGCCCCCGTTCTATGCACGCACTCACCAGCTATGTGTAGGACCTTTCCGCCATGCAAATGGTTGCTTGTGCGTGAATTTTGAGCACCTCCGCTATGTCTGGCCTCGCGGGAGACGAGTCGCGGGTCAACTCTGGTGGGTTTGACCCAATTTGACTGGGTTTGACCTCTTCTATGTCACAGATAAGTGGGGACGGCGTCTGGTTAGTTTCGGATTAGGATTATTTTAAAACTAATTAAACACTGATAAGTAAATGAGTCATTGACATGCAGGTCCCACTGGTCAGGTTTGACCTGGGCCGGCTCCATGGACATGCTGATGTCACTATGACGCAATGCTGATGCAATAAACCTTTTCTAATTTATTTATGTTTCATAAATGATTTGGAAATTCCAGAAAATGTTTAGAACATCTAAAGATCATAGAACATAATCTATAGTTTAGATGAAAATATTTTATATATGAAAAATAATTAGAAAAATATGAAGAATTTATTTATGCCATAATCTTGCATGTTTGAACAAGTAAACCTTACTGTTTAGGACAAATCATGTTTAGGGCATTTTGATAATTAGTTTTGGAGTTGGAATTTGATATATATTATTTGAATTCCACTTCAATTAACTTGGCCTACTATTGCATTAGATCAATTTAGTGCCTTAAATTGTCATGCCATTCAGTTGTATGTGCATTGCATTGAATGCGTTTTTCCCTGTTTGGTGGTGTTGTTCTTTCTTGGTAGCAGAAGATTCTGACGTGGTGATCATTGACACCGATGAAGAGCAGTTCTAACATTAGAACTGCCAGGCAAGAAACCCTGTCCCCTTGATCATTCTAATATAATCCAACTCTCTCACTCTCATTCCCTTTTATTGCATTAGGACAATAACGATTCAATTGCTACATGTTACGGTAGTTGAACTCATTCCTCCGAATGACCTACTTTGCCACAGTAAATAGTTAAAACCTCCTAGCATGAGTAGGAATTGCTTGAGCCATGTTGTGACTAATCATCCATTCTTGCTTGTTATGCCTGTTATGCTTAGAGTTGTGTCGGTTCTGATCCATCTGGCGATGAATTGGAATGGTTGTGTTCTTGTCCTAGTGTGTGACAGCGAAGTGTGCAAAAATGATTTGGTAAAGGTAGCGATGAGAGGCCGTGTAGGAGTACATGGTGGGTTTTCTCATTGACACCATGCTCGATAATTGAGTTATGTGTTTGTGATCCAAGACAGTTACTACCACACATTGGTCTCCGTGCACTCCATGCTCTCCCGACTTATTAATCGCCTTGATCTTTGTCCAGGAGTTGCGACTAGTTTCTGGTGTTTGTAGGATAAGTGTTGGAGGTCGTGTGTAGCACTAACCATAAGGGTGGGTTGTGATGCGGTATAGACACCATGGCATGGTGTACCACACCCGAATGGTGGGCTTGGGTGAAGGAAAATATGCCCTAGAGGCAATAATAAAGTTGTTATTTATATTTCCTTATATCATGATAAATGTTTATTATTCATGCCAGAATTGTATTAACTGGAAACTTGATACATGTGTGAATACATAGACAAAACAAAGTGTCGCTAGTATGCCTCCACTTGACTAGCTCGTTAATCAAAGATGGTTAAGTTTCCTAAACCTAGACATGTGTTGTCATTTGATGAACAGTATCAAATAATTAGGAGAATGATGTGATGGACAAGACCCATCCGTTAGCTTAGCATTATGATCGTTTAGTTGTATTGCTATTGCTTTCTTCGTGACTTATACATATTCGTCTGACTATGAGATTATACAACTCCCAAATACCAGAGGAACACCTTGTGTGCTATCAAACATCACAACATAACTGGGTGATTATAAAGATGCTCTACATATGTCTCCAAAGGTGTTTGTTGAGTTGGCATAGATCGGGATTAGGATTTGTCACTCCATGTATCGGAGAGGTATCTCTAGGACCTCTTGGTAATGCACATCACTATAAGCCTTGCAAGAAATGTGACGAATGAGTTAGTTACGGGATGATGCATTACGGAACGTGTAAAGAGACTTGCCAGTAACGAGATTGAACTAGGTATAAGGATACCCACGATCGAATCTCGGTCAAGTAAGATACCGATGACAAAGGGAATGACGTATGTTGTTATGCGGTTTAACCGATAAAGATCTTTGTAGAATATGTAGGAACCAATATGAGCATCCAGGTTCCGCTATTGGTTATTGACCGAAGATGTGTCTCGGTCATGTCTACATAGTTCTCGAACCTGTAGGGTCCGCACGCTTAACGTTCTATGATGTTTTGTATTGTGAGTTATGTGTTTTGGTGACCGAAGTTTGTTTAGAGTCTCGGATGAGATCACGGACATGACGATGATTCTCGGAATGGCCAGGAGTTAAAGATTCATATATTGGAACGGTATATATGGACACCGAAATGGTTCCGAAGAGGTTCTGGGATTTACTGGAGTACTGGGAGGCTATCGGAACCCCGGGGAAAGTTAATGGGCCATAGTGGAGGAGAGGAGGTAGGCCACAGGAGGTGGCGCGCGGCCCCCTTGCCCAATCCGAATTGGAAAAGGGGAGGGGGTGCGCCCCCCCTTTCCTTCTCCTTATCCCTCCTTTCCCCTTTCCCACTCTCCGTTGGAAGGAAAGGGGGCGAATCCTAGTAGGAACGGAGTCCTAGTAGGACTCCCCCCTTATAGCGCGCCACCCTGGCCGGCCACCTCCTCCCCCCTCATTTATATATGGGTGTAGGGGCACCCCAAAGGCATACTAAGATTTCTCTTAGCCGTGTGCGGTGCCCCCCTCCATAGTTTACTCCTCCGACCATAGCATCGTAGTGCTTAGGCGAAGCCCTACGCCGATCACATGACCATCACCACACCGTCGTGCTAACAGAACTCTCCCTCGATCCTCTACTGGATCAAGAGCTCGAAGGAAGTCATCGAGCTTAACGTGTGCTAAACACGGAGGTGCCATACGTTTGATACTTGGGTCGGTTGGATCATAAACATGATCGACTACATCAACCGCGTTAACATAAGCTTCCGCTTTCGGTCTACGAGGGTATGTGGACACACTCTCCCCGTCTCATTGCTATGCATCTCCTAGACAGATCTTACATGATCGTAGGAGTATTTTTTAAATTACATGCTATGATTCCCAACAGTGGCATCAGAGCCAGGTCTACGCGTAGATGATATGCACGAGTAGAACACAAAGAGTTGTGGGTGAAAATAGTCATACTGCTTACCACCAACGTCTTATTTTGATCCGGCGGTATTGTTGGATGAAGCGGCCTGGACCAACATTACATGACCACGTTCATGAGACCGGTTCGACCGACGTGCTTTTGCACACAAGTGGCTGGCGGGTGTCCGTTTCTCCAACTTTAGTTGAATCGAATTTGACTATGGCCGGTCCTTGTTGAAGGTTAAAACAGCACACTTGATGAAAAATCATTGAGGTTTTGATGCGTAGGTAAGAACGGTTCTTGCTAGAAGCCCGTAGCAGCCCCGTAAAACTTGCAACAACAAAGTAGAGGACGTCTAACTTGTTTTTGTAGGGCATGTTGTGATGTGATAAGGTCAAGACGTGATGAGATATAAATTGTTGTATGAGATGATCATGTTTTGTAAAATTTACCGGCAACTGGCAGGAGCCTTATGGTTGTCGCTTTATTGTATGAAATGCAATCGCCATGTAATTGCTTTACTTTATAACTATGCATTAGGGATAGTCGTAGAAGCAATAGTTGGCAAGACGACAACGAAGCTACGATGGAGATTAAGGTGTCAAGCCAGTGACGATGGAGATCACGATGGTGCTTTGGAGATGGAGATCAAAGGCACAAGGTGATGATGGCCATATCATGTCATATATTTTGATTACATGTGATGTTTATCTTTTATGCATCTTATTTTGCTTAGTACGGCGGTAGCATTTCAAGGTATAAGTGTTCTCCCTGAGTATGCACCGTTGCTACAGTTCGTCGTGCTGCGACACCATGTGATGATCGGGTGTGATAAGCTCTACTTTCACATACAACCGGTGCAAGCCAGTTTTGCACGTGTAGAATACTCGGGTTAAACTTGACGAGCCTAGCATATACAGATATGGCCTCGGAACACTGAGACTGAAAGGTCGAACATGAATCATATAGTAGATATGATCAACATAGAGATGTTCACCATTGAAAACTACTCCATCTCATGTGATGATTGGACATGGTTTAGTTGATATGGATCATGTGATCATTTAGATGACTCAAGGGATGTCTATCTAAGTGGGAGTTCTTAAGTAATATGATTAATTGAACTTAATTTATCATGAACTTAGTCATGATAGTATTAGCATATCTATGTTTTAGATCAATACCTCGTGTATAGCTCCCCTGTTTTATTTTTAATATGTTACTAGAGAAAACTAAGTTGAAAGATAGTAGCAATGATGCAGACTGGGTCCATGATCTGAGGATTATCCTCGTTGTTGCATAGAAGAATTATGTCATTGATGCACCGCTAGGTGACAGACCTTTTGCAGGAGCAGATGCAGACGTTATGAACGTTTGGCAAGCTCGATATGATGACTACTTGATAGTTTAGTGCACCATGCTTTACGGCTTAAAATCGGGACTTCAAAAATGTTTTGAACTCCATGGAGCATATGAGATGTTCCAAGAGTTGAAATTAGTATTTTAGACTCATGCCCGTGTCGAGAGGTATGAGACCTCTAACGGTACTTTGCCTGCAAGATGGAGGAGAATAGCTCAACCAGTGAGCATGTTCTTAGATTGTCTGGGTACTACAATTGCTTGAATTAAGTGAGAATTAATCTTCCAGATAAGATAGTGATTTACAAAGTTCTGTAGTCACTATCACCAAGTGACTAGAACTTCGTGATGAACTATAATATTCAAGGGATGAACAAGACAATTCCTGAGCTCTTCACAATGCTAAAGGCTGCGGAGGTAGAAATCAAGAAAGAGCATCAAGTGTTGATGGTTAACAAGACCACTAGTTTCAAGAAAAAGGGCAAAGGGAAGAAGGGGAACTTCAAGAAGAATAGAAAGCAAGTTGCTACTCCCGAGAAGAAGCCCAAGTCTGGACCCAAACCTGAAACTGAGTGCTTCTACTGCGAAGGAAATGGTCACTCGAAGTGGAACTGCCCCAAACATTTGGCGGATAAGAAGGATGGCAAAGTGAACAAAGGTATATTTGACATATAGATTATTGATGTGTACTTTATTAGTGTTCATAGTAACCCCTAGGTATTTGATACCGGTTTAGTTGCTATAAGATTCGTAACTCGAAACATGAGTTACAAAATGAATAGAGACTAGTGGAGGGCAAAGCGACGATGTGTGTTGGAATTGATTCCAAGGTTAATAAGATCACCATCACATACTCCCTCTACCTTCGGGTTAGTGTTGAACCTAAATAAATGTTATTTGGTGTTTGCGTTGAGCATGAATATCATTGGATCATGTTTATTGCAATATGGTTATTCATTGAAGTCGGAGTTGTTCTGTTTATATGAATAATACCTTCTATGGTCATACACCCAATATAAATGGTTTATTGAATCTCGATCGTAGAGATACACCTATTCATAATATTGAATCCAAAAGATGCAAAGTTAATAATGATAGTGCAACTTATTTGTGGCACTGTCGTTTAGGTCATATTGGTGTAAAGCGCATGAAGAAAATCCATGCAGATGGGCTTTTTTGATTATGAATCATTTGATACTTGCGGACCATGCCTCATTGGCAAGATGACTAAAATTCTGTTCTTCGGAACAATGGAGCGAGCCACAGACTTATTGGAAATAATACATACTGATGTATGCGGTCCGATGAGTGTTGACGCTCGTGGCGGGTATCGTTACTTTCTGACCTTCACCGATGATTTGAGTAGATATAGGTATATCTACTTAAGGAAACATAAGTCTGAAACATTTGAAAAGTTCAAAGAATTTCAGAGTGAAGTGGAAATCATCATAATAAGAATATAAAGTTTCTACGATCTGATCGCGGAGGCGAATATTTGAGTTACAAGTTTGGTCTTCATTTGAAACAATGTGGAATAGTTTTGCAACTCATGCCACCTGGAACACCATAGCATAATGGTTTGTCCAAACATCGTAACCGTACTTCATTAGATATGGTGCGATCTATGATGTCTCTTACTGATTTACCACTATCGTTTTGGGGCTATGCATTAGAGACAGCTGCATTCACGTTTAATAGGGCAGCGTCTAAATCCTTTGAGACGACACCATATGAACTATGGTTTGGCAAGAAACCAAAGTTGCCGTTTATTAAAGTTTGGGGTTGCAATGCTTATGTGAAAAAGTTTTAGCCTCATAAGCTCGAACCCAAATCGGAGAAGTGCGTCTTCATAGGATACCCAAAAGAAACTGTTGGGTATACCTTCTATCACAAATACGAAGGCAAGATCTTTGTTGCTAAGAATGGATCCTTTCTAGAGAATGAGTTTCTCTCGAAAGAAGTGAGTGGGAGGAAAGTAGAACTTGGTGTGGTAATTGTACCTTCTCCTGAATTGGAAAGTAGTTCATCACAGAAATCAGTTCCAGTGATGCCAACACCAATTAGTGAGGAAGGTAATGATGATGATCATGAAACTTTAGATCAAGTTACTACCGAACCTTGTAAGTCAACCAGAGTACGTTCCGCACTAGAGTGGTATGGTAATCCTATTCTAGAAGTCATGTTACTGGACCATGATGAACCTATGAACTATGAGGAAGCGATGATGAGCCCAGATTCCGCGAAATGGCTGGAGGCCATGAAATCAGAGATGGGATGTGTCGTGGATTTGTCCGGCAGATGTCCTCAGTGTGAGGACTTAGTCATGAGGCCAACACATCTATGTGGTAGCTTGAGAGGGGTTGAGTGGGACGAGAGACGCGAGGTTTTTACCCATGTTCGGTCCCTCACAGTCGAGGTAAAAGCCTACATCCTTCTTCATTGATATTGATGATGATGTACATGATTACAAGGGTGCTCTATCAACTGAGCTATAGACTTGTTTGCCTAACCCTAATTTGTCCAACTCGTGGAACTTGTCCCTGTTGGGGTGCCCTGTCCCTCCTTATATAAGTTGGAGGGGCGGGTTACATGTGGAGTCCTAGTAGGACTACGACTACTCTATTACAAGTGGAATCCTAATCTTGCTTCCTTTGTAAGATAATATTCCTTATGCCTCAAACCAGCCCACCATAACATGAGTAGGCCTTCCATGAGCTGCCTTCTAGGCCACCGGGTCTTGTCGCTCCTCTGACCCGCCTTGCTGGATCACCAATGAGCCACCAACTCTGGGTGTGTTACTAGTCAGTCGCTGGGTCAGGGCAGGTCAGCAGTGAGTCGCCAAGTCCGGCCGTGTCATACATCCGGTCGGGTTACACCGCGGGGTATATCTCCGACATTAGCCCCCAGTTTAATTTGTATTGATCCATGTTAAACTCATCCTGCAAAATAAACACAAAAAAAAATTTGATAGGTTGCGCTCCGGGTTAAGAGTTTTTCTGAACCGTCACCTAGTCATCCTTAAGTCCTTGACATTTCCTTTTTGATACGTGCCCATGAACTCATAGCAAATCTCCTTTAGCACATATGTTCAAATTTTGCCAATTCAAAAAATCCGGGCACTTCTTCTGAAAATTCCAGGTCAATAGACCAGCTTCATAGTTAATTTGTTGACATTTTCTTGTTGCAGAAAAATATTTTAAAGCATAATCCATCTGACTCAGCTTCCAATAAAAAATTGTTCTTGAAATACTCATCTGATTTTCAGCCGGCTTGTAGAACTTGCCAGTTTATCATTGCCAAAATTGTCGGTTTGTAAATATTGATGGTACCGGGTCATAATTATTGCTAACATCAAGCTTGAAAGCATACCTCCCTTATATGCATATCACTTGTAGCCCCCATGTCTTAAGAAGGGAGCGTAGTAACAGCTTAAGACTTGCTTCAATATAAATGTTGGAACCTTCATGAAATCCAGGTTGTTCATCTCAATCTCTAGTCAAAATTGAATATTCCACATATGTAGACCCAAGTGTCGGGTTGTCATGCTTGCAGCAACCTGGGACTTGTAATTGCCTTATGCTCAAAAAAACTGCTACCGGTGTAGCCCCGAAGGGCCGGGTCATTATGCAATAATGAGCAAGGACTTTGCAGATATGATCATTGAAAATAACAGCATATGATGTAGCCTCCATTGTAGGGCTTGAACCCACGACCATAAGGTTAAGAGTCTTGTGCTCTACCAAATGAGCAATGGACCCTTCAATATAATGGATTAAAGCTTATGTACTTTTAATGTTTGATCGGAGCAATTAGTAGCCCCCAAGGGTCAGCTCATTACAATGTGATGAGTCGGGTCTTCAATAAGGCGAGCAAAAAATGACTTTGCATTAGCCCCCAAGTGCCATGGTGCATGCTGGCAGTGACATGGAACTTGCATACTTGATGTAATCTCAACTTGAATAATGTAGCCCCCAAGTGCCAGGTTGTAAGCCTGCAGCGACTCGGGACTATTCCTTCCATTGTAGAATAAATCATATCCATTGATAAAATAATAGCCATTACGCTGAAGCGACCTTGAAAACCTCAATCATAATACTGGTTATTGATAACCATAACAAAAATACAGCTTGGCTATTCAAGATTAGAATAATATATTATGGTATGAAAACCTCAATCATTCAATATCATCATGACAATCCAGCCAAGTTTGGCTATTAAAGATTTGAATACCATATCGGTTGACAAGTAAATCCAGAGTTTAAATACTCAGTGGCTCTTGGCCGATGGCGACTTAATGCACATTCATTATAATCCGGGATTTTTATAACCCCGGCAGCTTATAGCCTTTGTGAAAATCAATAATTGACAACCCTTTTGAAACACCAATTTCAATTTTTGATGATGGGCTTGAACTTAATCATTTATGTAAGTCATAGCTCTGCAAATCCTGCATAGAGTTTAAACAACATATGCCCTGGCGACTTAACGTCAAAAGCCAGGGCACGTAACAACCCAAACATAATATAGTCTTTTGCAATTATGGAAAAGACTAGCATTAAGGCCATTCAAGCCTAAACATACTGGAAACTTAAAGTTAAAAGCCAGGGTGGGTTATCAAACCTCGCATATTCAAATAACCAGGAAAACATACTTGTAGAATTGACTTATACTGCCGGCTTACATTGCCATATGCAGTGAAGATAACAATCCAATGATTTATAAGCGCATGATTCCAATGGTGCAATCCAAAATATACTGGCGACTTAATGTCCAAAGCCAGGGCGGGTTATCAAACCTTGCATATTCATCCAACAATTTAAAAATATAACTGGAAAATTGGCTCAAATTACCGGCTTACATCGCCACATCAAGTGAGGGTGACAACCCAAGTATTCATAAGCGCATAATCCCAATTGCGGAATCCAAAGTATATCGGCGACTTAAAGTCCATAGCCAAGGTAGTTTACCAAATCCAAAATATCCATACCATTATTTAAAGACATACCTGTAGATTAATACCATGGCGATGCCTTGATAATTATAATCCGGGGCTAGTATCAACCCAGAGTCATGAAATATCATCAGTTTGATTGCTCAAGGCAAAATATCCTGGCGACTTAAAGTCTTCTATCAAGGCGGGTCATCAAACCTAAAGATGATCAATTATGAGTCATATAATCAAGGCTACATGGCATGTGAAATTGGTTCATACTGCCACTTACAACGCCATATGCAGCATGGGTGTCGGCGTTCTGGGAACAGGGGTACCCAGACTTGCCTGCATGCGGCCCAGGGCGTGGCTCCACCAACGGCCTGGTGCGGCCCATCTTCACCAGCAACCACTCAAGACCCTCGCGAGGGGCCAAGCCTCATGAGGCGGACGACACCAAGGCCTCCTCCGCGGTGGCCTTGTTAGGCAGGCTCCCAAGGAGCGGAGATATCTATGCAAGGTGCACCTCGTGATCTCCGCGTGACGTGAGCCATGACCACCAAAGCTATGCGGGTGCTAGCGGGCGCAGGGTGCCAGTTTTTGTCGAGGTATGGGGTCCCGGCAAACCCTTAAGGTTCGAACACTGGGGTGCACGCAAAGTCTTTCCTTCCAACCGATCTATGCTCTAGCTCGCTAGAATCTTAGGGACGAACTCGACTAACTCACAACACAGAAGGACACAGGGTTTATACTGGTTCGGGCCACCGTTGTGGTGTAATACCCTACTCAAGTGTGGTGGTGGATTGCCTCTTGGGATGATGATGAACAATACAAGGGGAGAACGGCCTCCTGAGGTTGAGGTGTTCTTGTGCGTATGAACTTGTGTGTGTCTCCGGGCCTGATGAGTCTGTGCCCCAACTATGGTGGCTAGTCCTATTTATAGAGGCCCTGGTCCTCTTCCCAAATATTGAGCGGGAAGGGAGCCAACAATGGCAGGCTAATTTGAAGGGGGACGGCTAGTACAAGCTATCCTGACAAAAGTAGTCTTCGCCTGCACAAAGTTCTGGTGGTGACGCTGCTCTGGGCTCCACGGTGACCTTCGTCTTGCAGTCCATGGTCTTGGTCTTGTTGCACCGAAATGGCAACCTTTGCCTGAAGCCTTGGTACTCCACGGCTGCGCTTGCCCCCTTTGCACCAAAGAGGAAACAAGGACGCTGTGCGCGCTGGCGCCCGCCTGGTGCCTGCCTGGTGTCAATCGTTATGGCTCACGTCACGAGAGCCTCGTGAGGTTCGCCTCGCCTTGATATCTCCGCTCCTTATGAGCCTGCCTAGCTAGGCCATTCCAGACGAGGTCTTGCATCGTCAACCTCGCGAGGCTTGGCCCCTCGCGAGGGTCTTGGGTGCTTTGTTGGTGAAAATGGGCCGTACGGCCTGCTGGCTCAGCCATGCCGTGGGCCGCAGCCAGGAAATTCTAGGGACCCCCGTTCCCAGATCGCCGACAGTAGCCCCCGGGCCAAAGGTGCGCGCGGGCTTGGCTTCATGGCGAAGCCAAGGGTCAAGCTCGAAGCGCCGCGGGCCCCCAAAGCCTGCGGCCTCGGTTGACGCGTGTTGGTTGATTGGACGTGGGCGCCTCCGTTTTCCCACGCCATTTCGGCAACTGCTTGACCTGACAAAAGGCTGGCATGGGCTGCACTTGCCTTCCTTGCTTCATCCTCGCCTCGCTCCATATCCCCTTTCTTGCTCTTCGCAGCCGCTACCCACAGATCTGTCCCTCCCTCGTTCTGCATCTGCCGCCCATGGCGCCACGCAAGGTCAAGACTTCCTCGTCCCCGGCTTGGTATGAGCCCACTCTTGATGCGCCTACTGTCACGGAGAAGAGCCTTGCCTCCGTGCGCCTGCTAACGGCAGGCGAGAGCAACGAGTGGGGGAAGACGGAGCTCCGGCTTACCTCTGACGAGCCGGAGCCGGAGGGGAGCACCTTCTTTCCCTTCTTCTCGAGCAGCGTTGCTGTCGGGTTGGTTCCTCCCTTCTCTGATTTCTTTTACGAAGTCCTTGACCACTATGGGCTGCAAGCATTGCACCTCCATCCCAACTCTGTCCTCCTCCTATCCATCTTTGCCTACTACTGTGAGGTGTACCTGGGCTTGATGCAGTCTGTGGCACTCCTACGCCATTTCTTCTTCCTCCGCGTCAACGAGGGCCACATCTCTGGATGCGCTAACTTCATCGCGTCCGGAAAGGCCAATTCGATCTCGAGCACCGGGAAGAGGGCCGGCAGCATTCGATCCAAGTGGGTCATGGTGGACGCCAAGCTCGCCCATCCGCGCCTGGTGTTGCCGACGGAGGCGTCTCGGCAAGGTAAGGAGTGGCCCAGGGCGGAGCTTGTCAACGAACGGGCGTCGTCAGTCTTGGAGCAGATGATGGCTGACCTGAAGCCGGGCAATGCAAGGGTGGCTAAAATAACGGGAGCGATGCTCCTGAGGGAGTTCTTGACGCTGCGGGTCGCCCCACTCCAGGCGCGCGCGCCCCTTTTGGCAGCTTGAAGGAGGGGAGAACAAGGCCCGTCTGAGGCCGGGTGACCTGCCTGACGACGAACTGGACGCCATCCTGCGCCTCATCGTTGGAGACAACCAGGAGTACCCACCTAGTGCCTTCATTCCCTTGTTCCAAAACAGGGACCGAGAGGAATTCGTCTCCTCCAGGCCGACTTTTGATGCGCGCGGGCTGGTGCTGTGGACGCTGATGCATCCAAACTCCTGGATCCTCTTCCCACGGTTCTTCTATGGCGTGATGCCGTCGAGGGGGACTCTCGAGTTCTGGCTGCAGCTTGCCGATTGTGGCGCTCCGGTGATCAGGACAAAGGTCGAAGCGGTCCCCACTGGAAAAATCTTCATGACTAGCGACTGGGGCGAGATTGCACGAATCTGTCGCGCGAGGGGTGCCCTCGTGATCCACTTCGAGTATGACGCCGCCTCCACACTTTTCTTCAAGGTCTTCGACGTCGAGGGCCGCCGCCTGGAGTGCTGCTCTGGAGAAGGGCGTGAGGCTGATGCATGCTCTGCCCGCAACTACTCCAGCAGCAGCAGCCCTTGGGAGTCCAGCAGTTCTCCTGAGCTCTACGAGACTCCGGAGACAAGCGACGACAGCTACGTCCCCCCGAGATCTCACCATGCCCGGGGCAAGGTTGCGGCGTCCGGCAGCCACCGCCGCTGATCTGGATGGGGTTGGCGCCGGCCTCTTGTGGCCCACTATTGATGATGGCGTCAGCCACAGGAGGATGTAGATAGGATCCCCCTTAGCATCATCTTTTGTTTCTTGCGAAGGATCACGAATTACCCCGTGGGGGCATGTAAGGATCTGCAATGCCTTTGTACCTATTTTCCTTGCTATGAAGATTTGACGAACGCGCGTCCCGTTAAGGCTTGGTCTCCCCTTTCTTTCCTCGCAATAGCTTGTTGCTCTATGCTGACGGGTCTCGGTCCCAAGGCGGCTACAGCAGTCGCTGGTATGCCAGGTCGCGATGCCGTGGTCAAGGCCAGGAGGTGCACGGCCCGAGGTCCAGTAAGAGCCCCTGAGGCGCGATGGTTAGGAGGTCCCCCATAGCGTCCAAGCAGCCATGTCAAGGGAAGAAAGGAAGATGAGTTGGCCGCAACGGGGTTGCGGCATGGCGTGAGTGACTATTAGGCCCAAAATATTTTGCTGATCCAAGGGCGAGACTTATCTTGATGACTTCAAGGTGATTCCTGATGTTGCGCTAGGGCTGCGCGCCAACTTACGTGATATAGCTAGGCCGGCTTGTGCAAGTTTTCCTTCTCCCGAGCTCCTCTTAATGCTCTACGGCCTCAGGTCCGGGCCCTCGAGTGAGCTCAGCCGCTGCTGGTATGCCAGGTCGTGATGCCGTGGTCAAGGCCAGGGAGTGAGGGCTGGAGAGCTAGTAAGAGCTCCTGAGTCACGATACTCAGGAGCCCCCCTTTTAACGCGCAAGCGAGTTGCACTAGAGGAAAGGAGACTCGCAGTGCCGCCTGCTATCCCTCCTGCGGGGTTCCTGTGAACTGGCATAAGGAGAAACATGGTTTGTCGTTACTGTCGCCTGCCTGCCGCTGGTTGGTCTGGATGAAGTGAAGGCACTGAGGGCCTGGTGAGGTGACGTGCATGGGGCGTGCCGAGAGCCAGAGCTCGACCACTCAGATTTGTCGGTCATGGCAGGGACGGACCCATGCACCAGCATCGTGCCTGTGTAGAGGCCCCGAGGGGGTGATGATTGAGCAGGAGATAGCAGTTGGCAGGTTAAGCATGAAGAGCAGATTGCCTGAGATAAATGCAGGAAGGTACATGCCACTGGGTCTGGCCCGAGCGGCGTGGGGATGATGCAGCCCGAGGGGCGCCCACGGCGAGGTAAACTTAGGAACATAAGCAAAAGGGATACATGCCAAAAGGACGGACCCACGTGGCCTGGGAATAGTGCAGCCCGAGGGGCGCTGCCAGCTTAAATGAACTTGGAAGATGTCACCTGGGTCTGTAGACGAAGTAGAGCTGGTGCAGCTAAAGCCACGCGTCGAAGGAATGACTCCTCATGAGCCACCGGGACCCTGAGCCTTGGGAGGCTCTGGGGGCTTAGGAGGTTCCCAGAAGGCCGCCGCCATCTCCTCCCGAACAGCATGGAACCTGGCCTCCTGAGCCGCCTGGACTTGTCGTACATGGCGCTGATGGGCCGACGCCATGTTCGGCAAGCCGAGGGGCATGCGAACGAAGCTGTGTGGTGGACCCTCACAGCGGCCTGCGTGCGATGGCCAGAAGCACTCCTGAGATGCGGCCCTGTTGAGCCCTGAGATGTCGATGCAGGCGCGCAGCTCATCACCCTCGCCTGGTTGGTGAGCCACACTCTGTGAGCGGCTGTCGCCACGCATGGCTCTTGCGTCTTGTAGCTCTTGGGTGGTCTTGGTGATGAACTCCTTGGTGGTGGGCATTCCTTGCCCCATGCTCTCCTGAGGAACACGTGCCGCAAAGCACGCTTCCAAGTGGTGCCCAAGCCCCTCCCTCGTGAGATTGGCAAGGTCTGAGGCCCTCCAGAAGAGAGCCCTCGATCCTTGTCTGAGGAGGGCGTCGGGCGCGCTTTCCTATGCGGTGGAGGGAGGTGCCCGTGATCCTGACGAGACTCCTGATGCGGCGCCATCTTCTTGGGGTCCTCCATGGCGCGGTAGCTTCTTCTTGGGGATGGTCTCCGGAGGGCCTACACTTCTGCTATCAGGGTTGTCGACTGCCGTGGCTTGGAAGGTGCGCTCAAGGGAGCACACCGCATCCCTTTCTTCACATGGGACCGTGATGATCCCCCCGCTTCCTGGCATCTTGAGGACGTTGTAGCCATGGTGAGTGACTGCCATGAACTTGGCCAGGGCTGTATACCCAAGGATGGCATTGTACGGTAGGCGGATGTGTGCGACGTCGAAGTCGATGAGCTCGGTGCGGTAATTCTTGCGCTCCCCGAAGGTGACAGGCAGGCGGACTTGCCCTATTGGTGTGGTGGAACCGTCAGTCACTCCTGAGAAAGGCTTGGTTGGCTGGAGCTACTCATAGGGCACTTGGAGGTTGTCGAATGTGTCGGCGGATAGGACGTTGAGCCCTGCGCCGCCGTCGATGAGAGTCTTGGTGACTTGCACATTGTTGATGACCGGGGAGCACAACATAGGGAGCATGCCAGCGGTGGCTGCGCACTTGAGCTGGTCGTTCGAGCTGAAGGTGATGACGCACTGGGACCACCGGAGCGGGCGCGTGGCCTCGAGCTTGGGGAGCGTCGCGTTCACCTCGTGAGCGAACTGTTTGAAGATGCACTGAGAGGCTAGGGCTTGAGCACCGCCCAAGATGCAAGCAACTGCGCGCAGCTCCTGGAAGCCCCAAGCCCCCTCGTCCCGATGGTGGTCGTCGTTCCTCCTTGGCAGCGGCGATGGGGGAAGACCAGCGTTGCCTTGGGGGCAATCCTCATGAGGCGGGTCCCTCTAGGAGACCTCGCGAGGTTGGTCCTGCCAGCGGTCCTCACGAGGCCGGTCACGCCACTCCTGACGCGGGCCACGGTCGTCCCAGCGTCCGCCTCTGTTGAAATAAAACCCCAAGCCCTGTCACAGTTCAGTTAGTTTCTCTGTTAGGCTAGTTTCCCGTTTTTCTTCAGTTTTTCAGTTAGCTAGTTTAGCTCGCGGGTTCAACAGCCTGGAGCGAGTCTCGCGCCTCGTCGATCCGTTCGTGGGATGGCACGAGTGTAGTGGATCACACGGGCGTGTAGTCAGGGGCCATGACCCCCGATTTCCTTTCTGTACTCTGAATGAAAGGCAAGGAATAGAAGCAGAAAAGCTGTGAAGTTTTGCAGCGCAAAAACCTAGTGTTCTTAGTCTACCTCGAGCTCCACGTGTGTGTGTGTGTTCGTCGCCTCAGCACTTTGGGAGTGCTGACAATTGGCATCAGAGCCAATTTCAGTTCAAGGGGAAGAGCAATCCGGCTCGCTCCCATTCTGTCTCGCCGAACAACTCCGGGGCTGAGGCGAAGAAGGACGGCAAGGGCACCAGCGGCGGCGGTGGCACACCCGCGCCCCTGCTGGGCATCAGCTCAAGGAGGGCGTCCGGCCGTGAGCTAGCAATGCCACGGCCGCTCCGCGAGGCAACTGGATCCACCTCCTACCCCCTGACGAGGACGAACTACGCAGAGTGGTGTCTCCTGATGAAGGTAATACTGTAGGCGAGAGGCCTGTGGATCGTCATCGAGATTGGTCCGTGTCTTGACGACGACGCCTGGCGCTGGAGGCAATCCTCCGGGCCATACCGCCGGAGATGCTGGCGACGCTCGCCGTGAAGGAGATGGTGAAGGAGGCGTTGGACTCCATCAAGACGATCCGTCTTGGAGTCGACCGCTTGTGCAAGGCGAAGGCGCAATCCCTCCGCCGCGAGTTCGACGACATCTGTTTCAAGGACGGGGAGACCGTCGGCGAGTTTTCCCTTTGACTCACCGGTATGATGAATAACCTTACTCTTCTCGGTGATGATCTCAAGGAAGAAAGGGCCATGGAGAAATTTCTCCGGGTCATCCCGCCGCGCTATGCATAGGTGGCTCTGTCCATTGAAACACTGCTTGACCTGTCGGACCTTACGGTCGAGGAGCTCACCGGCCGGCTGAAGGCGGAGGAGGAACGCTACAGGCTGGACGGGGTCGCCCAAGGCGGGAACAGCCTGTTGTTCACTCACGAGGAGTGGATGGCGCGCCAGCAGAAGATCGACCAGGCCGGAGCCACCGGAGGCAGCAGCAACCAAGCTGCCGGTGGCGGTGGACGCTGCGGCGGTACCGGTGGCGGATGCTCGCACGGTCGCGGAGCCGGACGAGGCGGGCGCGGGAACCAGAACTCCACTGGCAGTGCCGCCCGCAAGAACGACAAGTGCCGCTACTGCAACAACCTGGGCCACTGGGCCCAGGAATGCCGAAAGAAGAAGCGCGATGAGGAGGCGAACCTCGCCGAAGCTGACGAGGAGGAGCCGGGCCTTCTGATGGTCCAGGCCTGCACTCTGGACGAGGGGAGCACGGCAGGGCCGGAGCTAGACCTGACTGCGCCCTAGACGTCCCTCGCGACCGCGGCGGCGCAGGTGTTCCTCAACGAGGTTCGCGCACGCGTGGAACTGCAGCAGTCTCCTGGCGACACCGATGCGGCCTGGTACCTCGACACCGGGGAGTCGAACCACATGATCGGCGACGGGTCGGCGTTCGCAGACCTGGACGAGTCCGTGACGGGATCGGTCAAGTTCGGCGACGGGTCTCTGGTGGACATACGCGGGCGGGGCACAGTGCTATTCACCGTGGCGGGCGGTCACCACCGTGGCCTCACCAATGTCTACTGGATACCACGCCTCAAGAGCAGCATCATTAGCATTGGCCACCTGGACGAGGTCGGGTGCACGACGCTGGTGGAGCACGGTACCATGACGGTCCGCGATCGTCAGAAAAATCTCCTCGCCAAGGTAACCCGTTCGGCAAAGCGCTTGTACATTCTGCATATCAAGATCGTGAAGCCGGCGTGTCTCGCCGCGAGCGAGTGCGACGGCACGGGCTGGCGCTGGCACGAGAGATTCAACCACGTCCACTTCCAGGGCCTCGAGAGGATGGCACGTGTCGGCATGGTCACCGGGCTTCCCCTCATCGTCCACGCAGAGCAGATCTGCGAGCCATGCCTCGCTGGCAAGCAGAGGCGGGCTTCATTTCCGCAAGCTGCCAAGTATTGCGCGACGGAACCACTGGACCTGGTCCACGGCGACATCTGCGGACCGATCTCGCCGGTGACACCGGGCGGGAAGCGCCACTTCCTCCTGCTAGTGGACGACCACATCCGTTACACTTGGCTCGTCTTGCTGCGCTCCAAGGACGAGGCGGCCGAGGTGATCCGCCAGTTCAAGGCCACCGCGGAGACCGAGTCGCGCCACTCTCTACGCACATTCCGCACGGATCGCGGAGGCAAGTTCACGAGCACGACATTCGCGGAGTACTGCACCGACCACGGTGTGCAGCGCCACCTGATAGCGCCCTACTCCCTGCAATAGAACGGAGTGGTGGAGCGCCGCAACCTGACCGTTGTGGGCATGGCAAGGAGCATGCTCAAAGCCAGGGGCGTGCCGGCTTTGTTCTGGGGTGAGGCAGTCACTACTGCCGTGTTTCTATTGAACAGGTCGTATATAAGGAGCCTGACTGGGAAGACACCATTTGAGGCATGGTATGATCGCAAACCAAATGTACACTTCCTGCACGTCTCCGGGTGTGTAGCATACGTCAAGGACATGCGCCCGCACCTGGCGAAGCTAGCAGACAGGAGCAAGGAGATGGTGTTCGTCGGGTATGAGCCGGGAGGCAAGGCGTACCAGGAGTACGATCCCGCCACCAAGCGCGTGCATGTCACGTGCGACGTCGTCTTCGACGAGCGCGCGAGCTGGGACTGGCAGCAGGAGGTGAACGCTCCCGGCGCGGCGATGTTCATGGTCGAGTACGGGCCAGCCGCTGTGCTTGAGGGGGTGTGTCGCTCTGCGTTGGCGACGCCGGCCCCTCCACCTCACGCCAGCAGGAGCCGACGCGCCCACTCCATTCACGCCCGTGAGCGCCGGAGGGAGGGACCTCAACCCTGCCGCGTCACGCTCTCTGCCAAGTGCCTCGCCGACTCCGATCGGATCACCACCAACTGACCATGCGGGCATGCACCCGATGGTGACGCGTGCGCGGGACGGCATCGTGCAGCCAAATCAATAGCTCATGGACTACATCCTCGACCTCGACGATCTCGACGACGAGGAGTTGCACCTCGGGCTGGCAGAGGAGCCGGCCTCTCTGGACGAGGCACAAGGAGATGCAGCCTGGAAACGCGCTATGGAGGAGGAAATGGCATCTATCCAGGAGAACTGCACCTGGCATCTCGCTGATCTTCCTCCTGGTCACCGCCCCATTGGTCTCAAGTGGGTCTACAAGGTAAAACGTGATGACCAGGGCGCGGTGGTGCGGCACAAGGCCCGCCTCGTTGCCAAAAGATTTGTGCAGCGCCAGGGCGTGGACTATGAAGAGGTCATCGCACCTGTCGCCCGTATGGAGTTAGTACGCCTCCTGCTCGCTTTGGCCGCGCGTGCGGGCTGGGGCGTGCATCACATGGACGTGAAGAGCGCGTTCCTGAACGGGGAGCTCCGGGAGGAGGTCTACATCGCGCAACCACCTGGGTACATCGCCGCCGGGCAGGAGAGCAAGGTGCTGCGCCTCGACAAGGCCTTGTACGGCCTGAAACAGGCGCCGCACACCAGGAACCAGAAGCTGGACGCATGTCTCGCGTCGCTCGGGTTCGAGCGCAGCACCACCGAGCATGCCATCTACGGGCGCGGCAACACTTTGTCTCGCCTCCTTGTGGGGGTGTACGTCGATGATCTGGTCATCACCGGCAACGATGACGGGGAGATCACGCGGTTCAAGGAGGACATGATGAAGCTCTTCAAGATGAGCGATCTCGGTCTCCTAAGTTTTTACTTGGGTAATGAGGTGCACCAGGCGCGAACTGGTATCTCCCTGAACTAGACGGCTTACGCTGAGAAGATTCTAGAGCGAGGCGGCATGACAGGGTGCAATCCGTGTGCGGTGCCCATGGAGCCCAGGCTAAAGCTCAGCAAGCAGAGCACCGCGCCTCTGACGGACGCGACGGAGTACCGCAGTCTAGTTGGATGCCTGCGTTACCTGGTTCACACGAGGCCAGATATCACCTTCGTCGTCGGCTACGTCTCGCGCTTCATGGAGGCGCCCACCACCGAGCACCTGGCGGCGGTGAGGAAGATCCTGCGCTACATCACCGGCACTCTGCACTGGGGCTGCTTCTACCCAAGGGGGAAAGGAGATGGCCACCTTGCCGGATACAGCGACAGCGACATGGGAGGAGACGTCGACACTCGACGGAGCACAACCAACGCCATGTTCTTCTACAACAACTGCATCATCAGCTGGCAGTCACTCAAGGAGAAAGTCGTGGCCTTATCGTCCTGCGAGGCTGAGTACATCAGCGCCACGACGGCGGCATGCCAAGGAGTTTGGCTGGCTCGTTTTCTCAGCGAGCTCAAGAAGGAGAGGCCAGCGTGTTTCCCACTCTGGATTGATAACAAATCAGCCATCTCACTCGCCAAGAATCCGGTGTTCCACGAGTGGAGTAAACACATTGATATCCGCTTCCACTTCATCAGGGAGTGTGTGGAGAACAAGAAAGTGGAGGTGGAGTTCGTCAGAACGAACGGGCAGCTCGACGATCTTCTCACCAAGGCTCTCGGGCACGTGCGCTTCACGGAGCTATGTGCAAGGATCAGCATGGTAGAGGTTGACAAAGGCTCAGGTTTTAGGGGGTGATTTGTTGAAATAAAACCCCAAGCCCTGTCACGGTTCAATTAGTTCCTCTGTCAGGCTAGTTTCCCATTTTTCTTCAGTTTTTCAGTTAGCTACTTTAGCTCGCGGGTTCAACATCCTCGAGCGAGTCTCGCGCCTCGTCGATCCGTTCGTGGGATGGCACGAGCGTAGTGGATCACGCGGGCGCGTAGTCAGGGGCCATGATCCCCGGCTTCCTTTCTATACTCTGAATAAAAGGCAAGGAATAGAAGCAGAAAAGCTGTGAAGTTTTACAGCGCAAAAACCTAGTGTTCTTCGTCTACCTCGAGCTCCATGTGTGTGTGTGTTCATCGTCTCGGCACTTTGGGAGTGCTGACAGCCTCCGCGTCCTCCTCCACGGCTGTAGCCCCGGTCGTAGCACTCTGGGCGTCGGCCGAAGCGTCCTTCACCAATGGCTCTGGGCTTTTGACAATCGCTGGTGTTGTGGGTGTTCAGGTTGTGGAAGGCGCAGAATGGGCGGCCGTTCTTGGATGGCTCGGGCTGATCTCTGCCTCGCTTGGTGTCGGGCTCTGCTGCGAGCACTACTGCTTCCTTGCGCTTCACGTCCTTGGCCTTGGTCTTCTTTTCCTCCATTCCTCCAGCTGGCTGCTCAAGGAGAGAGAGGCGCCCCTCCTCGGCTCTTGCGCACCTGGTCGCCAGATTGAGAAGCTCTTGAGATGTGCAAAGCTCCCCATGGATTGCCAGCTCTTCCTTCATCTTGACGTCACAGACGCCATCGGAAAACGCAGAGATGATGGCCTCGTCCGTGACCTTGGGGATCTTGAGGCGAGTGATGTTGAAGCGCTGGACGTACTTCTGGAGGGTCTCTCCTGGCTGCTGCTTGATGCGGCGCAGGTCGCCCGCGACCGGTGGGCGGTCACGAGTGCCCTGGAAGTTGGCGACGAAGCAGTCGCACATCTCGTCCCAGGAGGAGATCGAGCCGTGCTGCAGGTTCAGGAGCCAGGAGCGGGCCCCATCCTTGAGAGCCATGGGAAACCAGTTCGCCATGACTTTTTCGTCGCCGTTGGCCGCTTCAATGCTCAACTCATAGAGTTGTAGGAACTCTGCGGGCTCGGCAGTGCCGTCATACCAAGGAGGCAGATCTGGCTTGAACTTGCCCGGCCAGGCAACACTGCGCAGCTTAGGGGTGAAGGCGCGGCAGCCTGTCGTGGTTGCAGAGGCCCGCCTCGGGGGCGGAGCTTGGTCTTGGCGGGGTCCGCGATGTGCCACCACGGGAGGCACGCGGTCTTGATGAGGTGGCGCCGGGAGCGCTGGTGCAGCTTCTCGCGGCCGTGGGATTTCTTGGCAGCTCCTTTCTTCATGTGCGGGCGCTGGGCGCGGTGGTTCACGCAGCGGAGGCGCATGACTTGGTGCCAAGGCACCGTCTCGGGGTTGAGGCGGTGGAGGCACACCACAAGCCCCGTCGCACGCGGCCTGCTGAGGGGGAGGCAGAGAGTGGGTCGGCGCCAGAGATCCCCCCACAGCACGGACGAGCTCATTTGTCGAGCCACTCCTCATAGACGTCGTCGATAGGGAGGTAACGCAGGAGCTCATTTGTCGCGATGAGCGCGGCCCGTGCCTCCATGGGAGCGCGGTGCACGTGAGACGAAGAGCCAGTAGGGGTGAGTGATGGAGTAGCGGTGCGGCCGTCCTGCCGCATCGAAGGATGTTGCGACGACGCCTGCTGCTCGTTTCCCACTGGGCCGGTGGCAGCGTCGGCACGGCGGACAGAGAACAACGAGGCGGCCTGAAGACAGGAGCCGTCTGAGCGACGCGGGCAGCGAGGGTGGCCCGATGCTCAGCTCGAGCGTGGCGAGCGTCTGACATGAAGACGACGGAGCGACGGAGCGACGAACTGATGGAAGGGAAGCTACAACGCACCCCTACCTGGCGCGCCAAATGTTGGGGTATGGGGTCCCGGCAAACCCTTAAGGTTCGAACACTAGGGTGCGCGCAAAGTCTTTC
Organism: Triticum aestivum; assembly: GCF_018294505.1. Lineage (NCBI taxonomy): Eukaryota > Viridiplantae > Streptophyta > Magnoliopsida > Poales > Poaceae > Triticum > Triticum aestivum. Next base: position 418,161,948 of record NC_057812.1, on the reverse strand, counting down.
CCTCCAACTGATCTACGCTCTAGCTCGCTAGAATCTTGTGGACGAACTCGACGAACTCACAACATAGAAGGACATAGGGTTTAATACCCTACTCCAGTGTGGTGGTGGATTGCCTCTTGGGCTGATGATGAACAATACAAGGGGAGAATGGCCTCCTGAGGTTGGGGTGTTCTTGTGCGTCTGAACTTGTGTGTGTCGCTGGGCCTGATGAGTCCGTGCCCCTACTATGGTGGCTAGTCCTTTTTATAGAAGCCCTGAACACATCCCAGGTCGTGGCGGAGGCGCGTGCGAGGACTGGGCAAGTCCACGCGCCCCCTAGGGCGTCAGGGGGACCCGACAGCACCGGGGCAGGGTCTCGCACGAGCCTTCCGGCCGCGGTCGCACCATCGCTAGGAGGACGAAGCATCAACGGCCTGCCGTGAGGACGCGCCAGGATGCCACACGGCAACCACCAGGGCCAAGCGCCTCGACTGGCCGCACGAGGCGCGGGGTACCTGGGCAGTGGCTCTGGTGAGGCAGCCACGGACACCTACGTGCCCCGCATGGTGAACCCGGAATACTTGCTCAGGGAAGGCCCCAATCCGTTCCCAGGACCGAGATGGCTGGCTAGAGGGCTGGAAACACAGGGCTTCCCCGAGCCGCCCGAAGAATTCGTCGACCCCTTCAGCGATCACGATAGTGCGGTACAGTCAATATCTCCAGAGCAAGCTTACGCTAACCCCGAAATGTAGGAGAACCAGGTTGCAGCTCCAGTTAGAGACCTCAAGGCAGTTGCCCAACCAGCGGCAGGAGCAATGCTTGGGGGCGCGCGGGAGAGGCCCGGAGCCAGGCCCTCCCCTACGTCACATGGAGCAGGATGTTGCACGCTGGTAGGCCCTCTGCCGGGGGAAGTGCAGGCGAGCCTTTTCCCCTTTGGCAGAGGACACATAGTCGCCGTGGGTGCCGCCAGCGTCCTCTTTGCCCCTTGGTCTCGTCCTGGTTTCTGGATGCCCCAATGGTGGTTGAGGGTGGCGCATGGCGGGGCCCTCGCCTGGCTATATGAAGCAAGGCCTAGTGCCTGTGAAGGTCTCCAGTCATGACACTCTCACGTAATAATGAGTGGGGCTGTATACGCCTCGGAGTCTCCGGAGTGCCGCCCTCGGGCCTTGGGGGCTCCCTTCCACGTCTTAGTGGCAGCACATAGCTCTGCGCTGGTGAGAAGACTAGCTAGGTGACGGACACGGCCATTTGCTTTCAACCCCTTTTCTGTAGCTCGACATACCGCCTTTTGGATTTGAACTCGAAGATGCATTTTCATTTGCAAGCGCGGGGGAGTCTTCTTTTATTCGTGTTGATTTTCTGAGTTTTCTGGTTTGGTGCCTCGCTTCGAGGCTCGAGCCTGCTCCCCCCTTTCCCTGCAAGAACCTTGCGAGTGGGGGCTGGGCGTAGTATGTGCGCGCTATGCACACGACCCACCACGGTCTGCCGCTCGTTTCCCGCGAGGCCCTCTCGGGCGGGCCGGTAGGCTCTCCAGAAGCCCGAAAACCTCACGAGCCCGTGAAGGACTCCCCTCGGGAGCCCGCAGAGAACTCCCCTCGGGAGGAATGCACATCGGCAACTACAAAACCAGCTTGAGGCCAGCCTAGATTGAGGTAAGTTGCTATGGTAAGCCGCGGAGGAGCCCAGGGGCACGCAAAAGCACATTACAAGTCTGACTTAAGGAATGGGACAATAGTCTGATTACATGAAGGGCTCCCACCTTCCCAAAATGCTCTTACACCTTGAGGGGCCGTGCCCGAGTTTTTGTGTGCAGGTTCAAAGCAAAGGAGCGCGGGCTCAATCGGACATGTCGCTCGCAGCGTCTTCTGAATCATTCCCGGACATGCTGCCGGCGCCGTCGTTGGCATTGTTTTCACCATCATTAACCATGTCACCTTCGTCCGCCGCGACCACCACCCCGTCTTCCTCAGAAGCGAAGGCCCTGACCATTTCTGGAGATGGATGAAAACACGGGAGAACACGCGCCTAAGGAGCCCTCGGCTCCCCTCTTCGACAAGCTCGTGAGCCCTCTCGGCTCGGTCCTCCAAGGGTGTCACGACATCGGTGAAGAAGCGGAGGTGGCTGGCGTAGTCTTCTGCATGGGGATGAGGGGCGTGTTCGTCACAGATGGCGCCCAGCGCATGGTTGGCCCTCGTTCTGAGGGCCCGGAGCATGGGAGGGTGCTCACACTACAGCGTCTGCCGGCAGAGTGCTTCCTCCCTGCTCTGCTGCGCGAGGGACTCGGCATCGGTAACCGGAGATGAAGCGGGAGCAGTTCAGCATGGGCAGAGGCCAATTCGGCCTGGACGGAGATCAGGGCCTCCGCAGCAACCTTCTCGCGCTGCTCCGCTTCCTCCAGCCTTGACCTGAGGGCGGTGGTTCTGCCCTCGGCTTCGGCTCCCACGAGCATCATCTTCAGGTCGTATCTATTGGCGAGGTCCGCACGAGCCTCTGCCACCCTGCGGTCGACTTCCTCCTGGATCCTGGCCTCGCGCGCGTTCGCGGCGTCCTCCTCCTGGGTGACCTGGTGCTCCCTCGTCTCCAATCGCTCAAGCTCGAGGCCGCGCTCTGTGGTCTCCAGCATCACTGGCTCCTCATGCTTCAAGATCTCTTCCCCTTCGGAAGGCGACCCCTTCATCCACGCCAAGGCAACCCTGCGTGCCTCGACCTGGTGCTCCAGGGAGGCATTCAAGGCTCGGAGCTCCCCTTCGCGCTTCTCTGCGGCCTCACGGCGGCAGTCACCCTCCCGCGCCTCCTCCAAGGCTCGGGCGCTGGCTTCGCGCGAGCTAGCGGGGGATACCTCAGCCAGCACAACGGCGCGGTCGCGCTGGAGATGCCTGAGGTCGATGGCCACCCTCAGCTGGTCCCACTCGTCTGCCAGCCGAAGGCCTTCGATCTCAAGACGGGCACCAACATTCACAAGCTCTTCCCCGAGCCAGCTCAGCGCGCCCATCGCTTCCTAGAAGAGCTCATGACGGACGGCACCATGCCGGCGCACAAGTTCAAACGCGCGGCCAGGACCATCCCCCACGCTAGCGGGCGTCGAGGAAGTTAGAAGCGGCTCGCTTGCTCCCAGCAGGGGGGCTGGAGGCCGGCGCCTTCCCGGCCGACCTCCGGACCTCGGCGGAGGACCGGTGGGGTGGGGCCACGTCGCTCGAAAATGAGGCCAACGCCAGGGTTGTCCAGCCGCGGGCAAGGTCTAATGGCGGGGCCCTCGGCACGCTCTCCGCGCCCCAGGGAGGACCTCGGAGGAGGAACGACAAGAGCGTAGGGTCGAGACGCCAGGCCGGTATGTCTGCTTCTTCAGCGGGCTCCGCGCCGCGCAACAGGCCAACCCGGGGCGCACAAGGTCAACGGAGGGCCTGAAGCAGGCAGAGGTTGCTTCTCGGGAGACTCTATCGCCTCGGTAGAAGGGGCCCTGAGAAACTGCGGTCAGGGGAAGAAGCCGCGCTCAAGAAATTACGAAGATAATGTACTCACTCATGTATGGCAATGTACTTCCTCTACTTCAACGGCCGGAAGGCGTCACCACTGCAGCTTGAAGACCCCTTCCTCTTGCGGAGCACCTCGAAGTCGAACGGAGCCGTCTGAAACCCTGGATATGGTCTCCTATGCCTGGCGTGCCTGGTGTGGCTCCTAAGGAGGCGACCTCAGGAGCACTAGGCCGCGCGAAGAACCCAGTCCCCGCCTCATGGCGGCTCGCCAGGGCCTTGGGGGCTCCGGCCTCAGGAGTGTCGGGCTGCATTGCCTCCATTATCACTTCCTTAGGACTGCCCTTCCGAGCCCCAACTAACGACGATCCAGAAGCCCCGAGCGGCGTCGGCTCCTCAGCGTCCGCGCTTCCAGTGTTCGACGGCGACCGCCCCCCCTGCGCCCACTTCAAGGGCGGGCACCGAGCATGTGGTGACCATGGGGGCCACGAAGACGGGGCTCTCGCGAGGCCCTTCGAGGCCGGCCTGTCGAAGCCCCCTTTCGTCGAAGGGGGCATCTGCCTCGTGAACGCCACCGTGTTCGAGCAGCAGTATAAGAGGCAGCCCTCCTCTGGCACATCGGCTGGTGATGGGTCGCCCGTCAGGAGCTCAAGCATAGTATGTTGCGCCTCAAGAGGAAGCCCGGATTCGTGAAGCCTCATGCGGTCCTTGCTGCCGGAGAAGGTCCACATGGAACGAGAATGGCGCTGGAGCGGAGCAATGCAGCGCCGGATGAACTCCTTCACCACCATCGGCGCCGTCATGCCAAGGTCCTTGAGCCTCATCAGCCGGCACCAGACATGGGCAAGACGCGGATCGGCGAGCTTCTCGTGTCCCCCAGCCGGAGCTGTGAGCAGCTGGCTGTCGGGAGCAAGATCAGGGGCTGCGCACGCCGAAGTCCATGAACACCCACCGCCTCCGGAACCCGCTCATAGACGACAAAAGCTCGAAGTCAATCCCTGCATCGGCCGTCACAGCCACATCCTCGAAGCTCAAGTATCCGGAGCATTGTCGAGGGTCAGTCAGATGCAACGAGAAGAAGTGGCGGAATAAGGCCACAGAGGGAGCAATGCCCACCATGGCCTCGCAGACAAAGGCGAAGACGGCAAGAACGATGATGGACTGGAGATCCAGATGCAGCATACTGATTTGGTAATGGGAGAGCACGGCATTGAAGAAGGCAGAGAAAGGGGGAACCAGGCCAGCCCAGAGGGCATGGAGGTGAATGGGGGTCTCGATGGCTGTCCTGTCGACCGTGGCGCGGGATGCGGGCCAAGCCATCATCTTCCCCCATTCGTTGAAGTGGCGGTGATTGTTGGGCGGACCTTGTCCATCGCCTCCTGGTTGAGCACAACCGACCGCTCGACGGCGGGCTCGAAGGCCGGTTATGCTTCGATTGAAGCCTGGGGCTTCTTCTTCCCCTTCTTCTTCCGGCTCGGCGCCATGGCGATGGAGGAGGTTGGATCTTGGCCTGGTTGGGGGAGGAGACCGCTACTTTCGAGAAGACGGAGCACCTAGGGAATGCACCGCCAGTAATGAAGGTGGGGTTGTGTAGACAACGGTGGCAGCCTAGCCAGCCGGGTATCAAGGCAGCGTAGGGAAGTGGAGTCGCCCATGACCAATCAACCACCACACATCAATTGAGGTCGCAGGCGGTTGGGGCCCGCAGCGCTCCGCACTTGCCCTTTGGCTTCGCCTCGAAGCCAAGTACGAGTGCGCCTTGGGCCCGGGGGCTACTGTCGGCGTCCTAGGAACGGGGGTACCCAGACTTGCCTGCCTGCGGCCCAGGGCGTGGCTCCACCAACGGCCTGGTGCGGCCCATCTTTACCAGCAACCACTCAAGACCCTCGCGAGGGGCCAAGCCTCGCGAGGCGGACGACACCAAGGCCTCCTCCGGGGCGGCCTCGTTAGGCAGGCTCCTAAGGAGCGGAGATATCTATGCAAGGTGCACCTCGCGAGGTCCGCGTGACGTGAGCCATGATGACCAAGGCCAGGCGGGCGCCAGTGGGCGCAGGGTGCCAGTTTCCTCTTTGGTGCTAAGGAAGCAGACGCAGGCGAGGAGTCCCGAGGCATCAGGCAAAGGTTTCCATATTGGTGCAACAAGACCAAGACCAGCAGGACGGCAAGATGGAGGTCACCGCAGAGCCCACGGCGGCGTCACCACCAGAGCCTTTGTCAAGTGAAGACCAACTTTTGTCAGGATAACTTGTACTAGTTGTCTCCCTTCTAAATTGGCCGTTGTGGGATTTCTTCCCACCTAAACATTTGGGAAGAGGACTAGGGCCTCTATAAATAGGGCTAGCCACCACCGTAGTCAAGGATCGGCTCATCTTGGATCAGATCAACTCCACCAAGGCCACCTCACCAGCTCATCAAGCTCAAGAACACCTCACCTCAGGAGGTTGTTCGTCCACGGTACTAGTTCATCCTCAGCCCACAAGGCAATCCACCACACCACACTAGAGTAGGGTATTACACCACAATGGTGGCCCAAACCAGTATAAACTCTCATGTCACTTGCTCCTTGGGTTCGGCGAGCTAGGCCTAGAGATCATTGTGAGAGTGAGCGAGGAAGAGAGAGGTCTTCATGCGCACCCCAGTGTTCAAACCTCAAGGGTTTGCCGGAACCCACGATCCAACAAAGGGGTAGCATCTCAAAACTTAGAGCACAATGCTCTAAGCACATAATCATTATACCCTGGTGACTTAAAGTCCACAACCAGGCCGGGTTAATAACACTTCGGATAACATCATACAGGAACCATATGGCAACATGGACCTCATTGGTTTCCAACCATGTATTGACATGTCACAAGAGACGAACCTCAAAAAAATGTTCAAATCAAATATGAATTAGAAAACAAGGCTTTGATAGGCCGCCAATCCTTAAAGTCAAGTGCTGTCAAGGGCCGCACAGCCGCTGAGTTAAACCTTCATTCAAACCTGTAAGCCGGTCCTCACATGACCAATCACCATTTTAACTTTGACAAGTTCAGGGTCTTTATAAGATTGACTGTCAAGAGTACGGCGAGTCATTCCAGAATTACCTGGTTGGAGTGGCAGGCATACAAAGGCAGATAACCTAGATATTGGTGAATACACCCGGCGTCCAAGCCTATTACTAGGGACAAACAAAGCTCTGTTTCATTAAACAAGAATCCCCCAAGTAATTTTTCAATCCAGGTATATAAGCTGGACCAATAGGGTAGTCATAGCTATGCTCAATGAGCAGGAAGCCCCCAAGTAATTTTTAACAAGCCATCAAGGCATGTTACCTATGTTTGAACTGCACATTATAGCAAGTTCCCTTAGGTAACAATTCAACTTGGGCAGAAAACCCCCAAGCTATTTGCAATCAAGGCGTACAAGTCGGATCAGTAGGGTAGTCCTAGCTATGCTCAATAAGTAGGAAGCCCCCAAGTATTTTGTAATCAAGACATACAAGCCAGATCAAGAGGGTAGTCATAGCTCTGCTCAATGAGCACGAAGCCCTTAAGTGACCAATAATGTGATAAGCCAATAAGGCAGGATACCCATGTTTAAACCGCGCATCATGGCATCAAGTTCTCTTTGGCAACCTTTAATTTTTATGAGAACTCGAACTTGCGAGGGATGAATTCTTCTTGAATCGGATGTTAAGCCGGATATTAAGAGCTTCAAAGCTTTGTGGGAGATAGATTTTCCTTGAACCGGATTTTAAAACGGAATCTTTTTAAGCCAGAAATTTTCTGACAGACTTTAAATTTTCACCAATAGGGCAGTAGCCTCCGGGGCCGGGTTATTTTTCCCTCCAATGACTCGGAGTTCTTGAATTTAGTGACACCGGCCAATTCTGCCGACTCATGTCATTGTAGCCCCCAAGTCTTAAGACGACTCAGGGAGTTGGCTTAAAATTCTCCATATTTGACTGTTATATACTCCTGGTATGAGTCATTCAACAACTCAGTGATATAACGATCCCTTTTGCAGTAAACAACTTGTCCTACATTTAGAGAACTTGCAAGCCAGAGTAATTTCTTTTTTAAAGAAAGCAACATGTAATATAAAAATATACTAGATGAATTTCACCTGATATGTTAGGCTAGAAATTATCCACCGCGGAGTTAATGATCAGCATGGTAAAGCTGAAATCAACCACGGACGAGTCGGCCGCGGGATCAGACAAATGAGTCATCTGCGGCATTGTAAGCTGGTGCGAATGGGCGACTCAATCGCAGGAGCGGTAAGCCACACGGACGTCAAGTCAATCTCGGTGTCGTAATCTGTACAGACAGGTGAGTCGACCGCGGGGGCGGTCCCGGCGAGTTGATGCAGATCACGCTGCACGAGCGGCGGCTTGCGCACACCCGTTCAATAGCAAGCAGACGCAGACGCTGGTGCATGATGATGCTAACGCCCACTCCATAGGCACGTCATGACATCACCTGATACTTTTGTCGGATGAACACAGACGCTGACTGCAACGCATGCATGTGCATGTTCTCCGATGATAGACATAGCGTCTGCCAGATCGTGGCCATGGATTTGACTGGCCATCACAGTACTTGTTGCACTCGATTGTCGCTTCCTTGGACTGCAGCTGGTTTATTTGGCAGCAAATGTGAAACGTCCGCGAGAATTTTGTGCAGGATGTCTTTGCTGACCATACTGCGGTTTCAACTTTTGAACATAGAAAAGTACTACTAGTACTTAACAACCACGAACATATAGAAAACAACGGCAGCAACTTGCAGCTAGTAGATCGATGCATAGGGCTCAGTTGGAAATCTTCTCTGGACTCCTTAAACGCCAGGCACATTAGGTCTGATATTTCAAAACTGAAAACTGATGTGAGAAACCACTTGGGCTACAGCAAGGCGCCAAACTCTCTCAAAAATCCAACCTCATCAATATTGTGAACTCCCTGGACAAATTCCAACTTGCCTTGCTAGGCATTGCCATCGTGCTGTCCGGACCATAGACTGTATGCGTGGATCTTTGAGAGAGCTTGATTCATAGCATAGGGGCGCTGAATTTCCATGGGCATAGTAGAGGAGAATCTTCCTTTGGATGGGGGCGGCTCTACAATGGCGTAGGACGGCCGGCTCGGCAACTGACGGCCGCTTCAGAGGGTGAGGGCCGGTTTGGGACCTGACCATAGCGGATGAGTGAGGCTCGTCAGCGACTCAAGGCCACAGTGGTGGCCGTTCATCACAGCAGAGGCAGACGCGCCATGAAGGCGACCGGCGGCTCGCGCGAGGGCCGCAGCTCAGATAGCGGCAGGCCGTGGTTGCGGAGCCAACGGCAGGCCTCGGCAGTGGCTCGGGATAGAGGTGGCACGACAACGGCTCGGACACTGCCAAGGAGGAACAAGACCGAGGCGACGACAGTTGGGGCGGCTTGACAACAAGGACAGCAGCGACTAAGGTTGGATCCGAGGTGGAGCCGCACGACAACTCGGGAGATGGGCGCGCGGACGTCTCCCGAGTACGGCTCAAATGGAGTCTCATACAGTGCTTCGTAGGATCCCTTTTCTTGTGATGATAGGTTTGGGAAAGAGAAAACCGGGCCGTTCCTTGGCATTTGTCAATAGCCAGCAAAAGTGGCTCGTGGAGGCAAAGGCCGCTTGAGGTTACGACAATGACTCGTTGGGATCAACTCGGAGCAAAGGCGGTTTTGACAAAAAACCACACTAGAGAATCCGAGTCATAATGGCGGCTCGATTTGTAATCTGCTGCATAACCCTAATTCCTCTCAAACTTTAAATTTCACAGATTGTAAATCTGGACCGATGATCTTCAAGATGATGCAGATACTCTCAAAACCGCTTTTCTTCATCCCTAAAAAATTGTGAACTTCTCAATTCCTTGGTTAAATCCCTTCAAGAACTCAACACCACCGTGCGCAAGCCCCACAGTGGGTGCCAACTGTCATGGATTTGTCACGATGGATGTCCTTAGTGTGAGGACTTAGTCATGAGGCCAACGCATCTATGTGGTAGCTTGAGCAGGGTTGAGTGGAACGAGAGACATGAGGTTTTTTACCCAGGTTCGGCCCCTCACGGTCGAGGTAAAAGCCTACGTCCTGCTTCATTGATATTGATGATGATGAACATGATTACAAGGGTGCTCTATCAACTGAGCTATAGACTTGTTTGCCTAACCCTAATATGTCCAACTCATGGAACTTGTCCCTCTTGGGGTGCCCTATCCCTCCTTATATAAGTTGGAGGGGCGGGTTACATGGCGAGTCCTAGTGGGACTAGGACTACTCTATTACAAGTGGAATCCTAATATTGCTTCCTTTGTAAGAGAATATGAGTTGGCCTTCCATGAGCCGCCTTCTGGGCCACCGGGTCTTGTCGCTCCTCTGACCCGCCCTGTCGGGTCACCAATGAGCCGCCAACTCTAGGCGGGTTACTAGTCAGTCGTCGGGTCAGGGCAGGTCACCAGTGAGTCGCCAAGTCCGGCTGGGTCATACATCCGGCCAGGTTACACCGCGGGGTATATCCCCAACAGGATCCATGTATGAGAACAAAGTGTGGATTTTGGTTGACTTGCCCGATGATCAGCAAGCCATAGAGAATAAATGGATCTTCAAGAAGAAGACTGACGCTGATGGTAATGTTCTATCTATAAAGCTCGACTTGTTGCAAAAGGTTTTCGACAAGTTCAAGGGGTTGACTACGATGAGACCTTCTCACCCGTAGTGATGCTTAAGTCTGTCCGAATTATGTTAGCAATTTCCGCATTTTATAATTATGAAATTTGGCAAATGGATCTCAAAACTGCATTCCTTAATGGATTTCTTAAAGAAGAGTTGTATATGATGCAACCAGAAGGTTTTGTCGATCCTAAAGGTGCTAACAAGGTGTGCAAAGCTCCAGCGATCCATTTATGGACTGGTGCAAGCATGTCGAAGTTAGAATATACACTTTGATAGTGTGATCAAAGCATATGGTTTTATACAGACTTTTGGAGAAGCCTGTATTTACAAGAAAGTGAGTGGGAGCACTACAGCCTTTCTGATAAGTATATGTGAATGACATATTGTTGATCGGAAATGATGTAGAATTTTATGGATATTATAAAGGAGTGTCTGAAAGGAGTTTTTCAAAGAAAGACCTCGGTGAAGCTGCTTACATATTGAGAATCATGATCTATAGAGATAGTCAAGATGCTTGATAAGATTTTTCAATAAGTACATACCTTGACAAGATTTTGAAGTAGTTCAAAATGGAACAGTAAAAGAAGGAGTTCTTGCCTGTGTTGCAAGGTATGAAGTTGAGTAAGACTCAAAACCCGACCACGGTAGAAAAAGGAAGAGAATGAAAGTCATTCCCTATGCCTCAGTCATAGGTTCTATAAAGTATGTTATGTTGTGTACCAGACCTATTGTGTACCTCACCATGAGTTTGTCAAGACGTTACAATAGTGATCTAAGAGTGGATCACTGGACAGCGGTCAAAATTATCCTTAGTTACCTAAGAGGACTAAGGAAATGTTTCTCGGTTATGGAGTTGATAAAGAGTTCGTCGTAAAAGAGTTATGTCGATGCAAGCTTTAACACTAATCCAGATGACTCAGAATCTCAATCTGGATACATGTTGAAAGTGGGAGCAATTAGCTAGAGTAGCTCAATGTAGAGCATTGTAGACATAAAATTTTGCGAAATACATACGGATCTGAATGTGGCAGACCCGTTGACTAAGCTTCTCTCACAAGCAAAACATGATCACACCTTAGTACTCTTTGGGTGTTAATCACATGGCAATGTGAACTAGATTATTGACTCTAGTAAACCCTTTGGGTGTTGGTCACATGGCGATGTGAACTATTGGTGTTAAATCACATGATGATGTGAACTAGATTATTGACTCTAGTGCAAGTGGGAGTCTGAAGGAAATATGCCCGAGAGGCAATAATAAAGTTGTTATTTATATTTCGTTATATCATGATAAATATTTATTATTCATGCTATAATTGTATTAACCAGAAACTTGATACATGTGTGAATACATAGACAAAACAAAGTGTTCCTAGTATGCCTCTACTTGACTAGCTCATTAATCAAAGATAGTTAAGTTTCCTAACCATAGACATGTGTTGTCATTTGATGAATGTGATCACATCATTAGGAGAATGATGTGATGGACAAGACCCATCCATTTTCTTAGCATTATGATCGTTTAGTTTTATGGCTATTGCTTTCTTCATGACTTTTACATATTCCTCTGACTATGAGATTATGCAACTCCCGAATACCTGAGGAACACCTTGTGTGCTATCAAACGTCACAATGTAACTAGGTGATTATAAAGATGCTCTATAGATGTCTCCGAAGGTGTTTGTTGAGTTGGCATAGATCGAGATTAGGATTTGTCACTCCGCGTATCAGAGAGGTATCTCTAGGCCGTCTCGGTAATGCATATCACTATAAGCCTTGCAAGCAATGTGACTAATGAGCTAGTTATGGTATGATGCATTACGGAACGAGCATAGAGACTTGTCGATAATGAGATTGAACTAGGTATAAGGATACCGATGATCGAATCTCAGGCAGGTAACATACCAATGACAAAGGGAATGACATATGTTGTTATGCGGTTTGACCGATAAAGATCTTCGTAGAATATGTAGGAACCAATATGAGCATCCAGGTTCCGCTATTGGTTATTGACCGGAGATGTGTCTCGCTCATGTCTACATAATTCTCAAACCCATAGGGTCCGCACGCTTAACGTTCGATGACGTTTCGTATTATGAGTTATGTGTTTTGGTGACCGAAGTTTGTTTGGAGTCCCAGATGAGATCACGGACATGATGAGGAGTCTCGAAATGGTTGAGAGTAAAAGATTCATATATTGGAAGGTTATATACGAACACCAGAATTGTTGCGAAGAGCTTTGGGGATTTATCGGAGTACCGGGAGGCTATCTGAACCCCCCGAGAAAGTTAATGGGCCTAATGGTCCATAGTGGAGTAGAGGAGGCAGGCCACGGGAGGTGGCGCGTGCCCCCCCTTGCCCAATCCGAATTGGACAAGGGGAGGGCCCTTCCCTTTCCTTCTCATGTCCCTCCTTTCCCCTTTCCTCCTCTCCGTTGGAAGGAAAGGGGGCCGAATCCTACTAGGAACGGAGTGCTAGTAGGACTCCCCCCTTATGGCGCGCCACCCCTGGCCGGCCACCTCCTCCCCCCTCCATTATGTATGGGGGCGGGAGGCACCCCAAAGGCACACCAAGATTTCTCTTAGCCGTGTGCGGTGCCCTCTCCACAGTTTACTCCTCCGGTCATAGCGTCATAGTGCTTAGGCAAAGCCCTACGTGGATCACATCACCATCACCGACACCACACCGTCGTGCTGATGGAACTCTCCCTCAACCCTCTATAGGATCAAGAGCTCGAGGGACGTCATCGAGCTAAACACGTGCTGAACACGAAGGTGTTGTATGTTCGGTACTTGGATCGGTTGGATCACGAAGACGATTGACTACATCAACCGTGTTAACATAATGCTTCCGCTTTCGGTCTACGAGGGTATGTGGACACACACTCCCTGTCTCATTGCTATGCATCTCCTAGATAGATCTTGCGTGATTGTAGGAAATTTTTTGAAATTACATGCTATGTTTCCCAACATTGGGAATCCTGCACACATCGTTTGGGGCCATAGTTGAAACTTCGGCTGGACTTCTTTTCGGATAAAACCTCAAATAGGAAATAAACCTAGACTAGAGTCTTGTGTGGTTAGTCAGGCCATGGCCAACACCACTAGAAAAAAATACACTTCCGTGATGGTACGTGTTTGTCACAGTAGGTCACGTTTTTGGTCATGCATGTACATCCATGACGATTTTATGAAAGAATCAAGATAGTCATACATGTGTTGTCGTAGAGGTGTTCCATGACATTACCAAAATTATCATCACGGAAGTGTCCACTTCCATGACGATAAATTGCGCGTCATAGAAGTACTTTCGTCAAGGGTGATCGACACATGGCATCCACCGTAACGGGTCTCCGTTAAGTTATCGGGTTCCGGTTTGGATCCGATAACCCATTTACAGCCTGGACCAATGGGGATTTTCCACGTGTAAAATTCTTAATGGCCAGAGGAATCTAGTGTCGGCTCACCATTGGGACAGATGTCATCCACTCATTGGACTGAAGGCGCCTATGATACATCGACACGTGGCACGGGCCAATAGAGGCCTATTCCAGTGAAAAGGCCGGCCCGTTTTACTTGGTCAAAAGGTAGCGGTCCGGCCCATGGAAAGCCTATTAACGGCTTGTTCGCATATAGCCCATTTACAACCCGCTAACTCACGGCCCATCACAGCCTACCGGAATTTGGCCCAGTAGCGTCATCCGGGCCGTCCAATATGATTCTAGCACGTTGTAACTTCTGGCCCATGTATGGCCCATGACGTCTTTCGGCACATAGGAGGCCCTTTGTAACTCTAGGCCCATTCATGGCCCGAGATGAAACTGGGCCATAATGGCCCATTTATACCCATTAACAGCCCATTATTCCGTCGGCTGTTTCCAACCCGTGTTAACTTTCGGCCTTCTAAGGGCCCATTTATTCTTGGGCTCATTTCTAGAATTGGGTTAGTTACGGTCTGTTACTGGCCTGTTTTGTTTGTGTGCCAAATTTAGCTCGTGGTTACAGTCGGCCCGTTTGTGGCCCGTTAAACCATTGGACTATTTTCATAAAGTCATCAAATACGGCCTATTAACGGCCCATTATGGTCGGGCCATAAACAGACGATTTCCACTCTAGATCACTTACGTCCCATTTTGCGGACCGTTATTGGTCCACAAATAGTACGGCCCATGTTTGGTGAAATGATTATATGACCCGTAGAAGGCCCATTGATTAGACGACCCGTAGAAGGACCATGGTTCCTACGGCCCGTAGAAGGCCGATGGATCATACGGCCTTAGGAGGCCCATGGATCCTATGGCCCGTAGAAGGCCCATGGATCCTACGGCCCGTAGGAGGGCCATGGTTACAACAGTCCATGTGTTGCCATGGTTATTTTGGCCTAATTATAAAAAATAGGTTATTGTGTCCTAGTTATAAAAAAAATAGGTTGTTGTGTCCACTAGAAAAACGCGGAAAAAGAACTGTAGTGAATACAAGCAAACAAATAAACAAAGACAATAAGGAAATAAAGAAGCAAGCAACTAATGCTAGGCTATTACGGCTATTACACATATTACATCCACTGGGCATCAAAGTTCGCCACCAGTGCAAATATAGGGAACAAAGCAGCATATTACATACACTGGCCGTCTAAATTGGCCATCAGTGCAAATAAACGCGGCAGCAAAACAAGTCCATAACTGAAACAACGTCAGTAGAGCTCAAGAAACGTTATCCTGGGTATCCACCATGTTGGCAATAAGCTTAGCAAGCTTATTAGCTTTGTCATGTTTGGCGCAAAATCCTCCAATGCTTGTTGTTGCACCAGAAAGTATGCATCTGAATGCTCCAGGGAATTTCCTAGTCCTTCCGCTTCTTGTCGTAGCACAGCTGATCGATGTCTTTCAGCTTGTAGTTGAGACCCAAGAAACCGAACTGATTCAAATAGAGAGTTTGAATAGCTTGTGTCAACGGCAGTGGCTAGTAACTCGAACACTAAACCAAGACAAGACTTTGGGGTTGTCTCACTGTATTCAAGATAGTTTGCCATTGCTGTTTTATCAGCTTTGTTGGAGACCAACAAGGATGTCTACTATCCTGAACCTCATCTGCATTACTTCCTTTGCCATTGCTTAATAAGGCACTCTTCGCCAATATTCTGTCAACATTCTAAAAGAAGAAACAAGCAGACACATAACAGGTTTGGCATGTACTAGTATATGAAACTCATTTCAGTGAACCAGTTCATTAGTAAGGTGGACAAGATTAAACTACCAATTCTTCTATTGCCTAGTAGTACATTATAAAAGCATCAAACAAACATATACCTATGTCCTATGGTCACTGCATTGTCTTGCCAAATCAAAATAGAGACACGGTTCAAATCATATCAGTTCAATACAAAGCAACACTGAAAGAATACAAAGCGTGGGAAACTACACGGCACAACAAGATTTCATATGGGTACCACGGGTCTACATGTACAACAATACTATTGGCTCTGTTGTGATGCTGGTAATGTGCATGATATGAGAAGTCAACTATATACACAATTGAAATTGAAATCAACAGAGCTATTGATAAGAAACATGCATAAACATACCTGTTGTGTCATTGGAGTTTCGATTGGATCCTTCAATTTAAAAATAAGTTTGTACGAGTAAATATAGTGATACAAGAGCAAAGCAGTATGCACGATAGCAATGGAATCTTAAAAGAGAACGGTTGTTCTTTAGGTTTAAGCACTTGTTCTACATGAACAGAGTACAATAAGATGCATGCTTATAGTACTTAAAAAATAAAAAATGAGCTCATAGACCTTACCACATTCTTGGTTCGGGACCAGTACAGAACAAGGCATTCACAGTCATCGTCCAGTAAATGTGTCTCAGGAGAACGTAAGGGAATTTGATTACTTTCTTTTCCTGTGAAGTACGTTTTCTTCAGGTAATTATGATACTGCCACCAAGCATTCGTGAAGATAGAAGAGGTATTAGCATAGGTTACCTCATCCCGAGTTTCCAAATCGGTCCTCCTCTATAGAGATAAATGGGAAAATTTGTTGTATTATAACCATCATGGGGGGATGTATGGAACAAAGCAAAGTAATTGCCATGAATAACATTACTTACACATAACTCCTGGACAAACACCTGCAACTAGCATTTTCCTTCATCTTCAGTATAATATTTCCATGATGGGAAGATACGCATATAGGATTTAACAACATCAAATGCGATAGATGCTAAACTACGAATGGCTGGTTGTGCTTCCTCCACAGGAATACGTGTACTAACAGGTGGAGTTGGGGTTCACCGTGGTAGTACTGGCGCTTTGGGCACTGGAGCGGCCTTACTAACTGCTCTTGTTTGCGAGCTCTATGGTGGAGATGGTGTTGTGTCAAACAGGAACTGGGTTACTATCTGCTGGGGTTGGGGTTCGATTGGGTGAAGCTGGTTCTCTGTCGATCACAATAGGGGTACAATTGCGAGAATCTGGGTTATGTGTGGTAGGTCTGGTTCTCGTGCATGTACAACCGGTGTGCTATCTCCACCAAGAGGTAGCATTGTTTTATTTGAATACCGTGTTTTTTACTCTACTAGATACTGCCATCAGCCGCTCCAATTCAAACGGCTGATAAACAGGAAACATAGTTGAATGTCCAAACATTGTATGAGAGACAGATGCAATAGATAGTGTGTAAAAAAGAGGGCATGAAATAGTTGACATGTATATTGTTTAAGTAAAAAGGATAGCATGACATAATTTCACATATATGATGTCTATCTAAACTGGATAGCATAGCATGACATAATTCAAAGATATGATGACTAACTAAACAGGATGGCATGAGATAATTATATGATGTCTTTAGTAAACATGTTCGCATGACATAATTCACATACATGTTATCTAAGTAGTCAGGATCGCATGATTTAGTTCACATATGTGATTTATATGCTAAGCAGAGGGCACTCGCATATATGATGTCTTAACTAAGAACATGGTGTTGAATATATGATGTCTAAACTATGCAATGCAAGACAGCATATGCATGATATGAGCAGTATAACCGTGCCAAGTTAGAGCATACACCTCGGTGGGGGAATAGGACTGGTCATCTGTCTCTAAATAGATCTCTGAGGAGCTATTGGGACCCAGCAAGAGATCTGCTTCGACAGGTAGCATTGTCTGCCCTAAAAGACCTTGTTTTCACTCCAGATTTTTCCATCACCCACTCAAATGGCGGATTCACAGGAAGAGTAATTCAATGTACAAACATTGACGACAAATGGAAATGTAATGAAGAAAAGGATGGGCAAGATATCATTCAAATATATGATGCCTGGTTAAGCAGGATGGCATTGCATATTTCACATATATTACGGCTGGCTAAAAGAGATGAGACTGCATAATTCCCATATATGATATAGAAACTAAATAGGTGGCATTATAGAACATGTCTAAACTAAGCAGATGACATATATGATGTCGAAAGTACGCACTGCAAGGCAACATATGCATGGTATGACTAACATCATCACGCCAAGTTAGAGCAAACACCTTGGGGGTAAATAGGAGTGGTCAGCTATGTCTAAATCCGCCTTAGAGTAGATATCTTCCTCTGGATTACAATCTGGAGAGGGGGGAGGGTTTGCCATTGAACCCACCATGGAGCGATGTCTGCATGACATTGTATTGCCGCACAAAACTCTTCTTTTTTCTCTACATGTTCAGCATGACTGTGTACAATATCTGACGTGCATATGAAAAAATATAGTGAGATTATGTAAGCAGAGCATGCAGAAATCTAGAGTGGATGGATCCAAAAATAATGATAGCAGGCTGATGATAGCTTTAATTTAATAAGAAGACAGATGATGATTGCTTTACTATTTGTCTCCCACCCAAGATGAACAACATAGGCATACCCTAGGTGAACCATATAATAGACAGAGATACTATTCATTGCTGCCTCGATATGTGCCCCACAACTAATTTTAAAACTCAAGTTCGAACATTAATTTGGACCTGACTTGGAGTCTAAGAGGTGAACAGGACGATAAAGTAGCAGGTAATATTAAGCAATGCATAACATAAGCAGAAACAAAAGAGTGCGACCTCTCTTGTGGACCCGTGTACTCCTCAGGTTCATATGTTGAGTCAATGATGGTGATGCTGTTGCGGTGGGTGCCGGCGGCAGGGAAGGAGATCTGAGGCGGTGAAAGACGGTCAGGAGTCGTGATGCCTGGTTTGGTGGATGCTTCTATCGATGGAGCAGCTCAGGTGAGGTGGACGACGTCGCGGCAGGAGCAGGACAAACCACACAAAGTTTTCTTCGACACCTACCTATAACTAAAGTAATTCTATATGGGCTCCTTTGGCTTGCAGGATTCTAAAAATGCAGGGATAGGAAAAAGACTAGAATAGGATAGGAATGCACGTGGGAAACAAAGCATTTGTAAACACAGGATTTCTGTCAACTTGGGTGTTTGGTTCAGAGAAATTTGAAGAGCAGAGGAATGCAAAGAAACATGGCCAAATTAAAGTGAAACCATATGAAAGCGTGTACAGTTAGAATGTTATTCTGGCACTAATGCACTTGGTCTTGTTTTCATGCATAGGATTTTGAAAAGTAGGGCTAGGTGGATGTTTTGCTCCATTCCTTTGAACAAAATGCATGAATAATTGTCACAGCCCCAGTTCAGCCCTTGCTTGACTTTGCTTGTTCATCATGCCATCATGTTTAAATTCCAAAGAAATTTGAAATGGGGATTGTTGAAACCCTAGCACCAAATGAAATTTAACTAGGTTCAATAAAAATATTTTCAATAACCCAGAATGCCCTTTGGAAATGTTCATAATTTCTGTTAAAGGTGAAAACCTCTTCCAAAAATGATGAACATAATTATAGGCTATTCCTGGATTTTTGAATTAAATTTTATAGTATTTGCATTTGGGCATTTAATTGCTAATAATATTTTAAATGCTCAAATAATCACAAACTGAAATGTTTACTGTTGGAAATATTCCAAAAACAGTGGCCACAGTCAGTTGCATGATTTTTGGAAATGCTTTGGAATTTTTAATAAATCCAAACACAATTACAGAAAATAGGAAATAGTAATAAAAAAAGGAGAGAGAAAGGTTTACCTGACCTTACCTGGCAGCCCGCTGGCCGGCCCAGCACTGTGCTGGCCCGTGCCAGCCACCTGCTTCCTCCCGCCAGAGCAGGCAGGCAGCTGCCTGTCGGCCGCGCGCGCCGCCGTGCACCACCTCCTGCCTGGTTGCCTCCCTCCTCGATGCGCCTGGAGACGCCACGACACCCCTGGCCTCTCTCTCACTCTCCCTGGAACCCCTCGCGCTCTCCCTCGCTCCTCCCCCTCCTCTGCTCTCTCTCCCTCACGCGCCCGAGCAGAGCCCATCGCTGCCGACGCCGTTTACCGGGGCCACAGCCACCCCCTCGCTCCCACTATGCATCCCTGAGCTCCGCCCTGACCCCGTGGAGCTACACACGCGACGCACGCGACCAGAGGAGGCCGCAGTCGACCGGAGCGTCGTCGTCCTCATCTCCGGTGCCCGGAGATCGCCGTCGTCAATTCGCCGTTGCAGAGGCTTCCCCGAGCCCACCGAGCTTCTCTCCCGACCCCTCGTGAGCCCCTGTCCATTTCCCCTCTCTCCCCGTGCCCGTCCGTGCCTTCTAACCACCCCGACTGTCGGAGCCGACAGTTCCTCGCCGCCGGCGATGACGCAGACGGTGCTAGAGCCATCGTAGCTAACTCCCGAGCACGGCAACGTGCTCAGCACCCTTCCAGGAGCCGAGCGCGCCCACCCGTGCGACCTGCCGTGCCCCCTAGCGCCAACCCGCACCAGCCCCGAGCTCCGGCCGCCACCGCGAGCTCGATTCCGGCGAGCCCGTTCGACCTCAGCCCCTCCCGCTTGCCTAGATGGATGCGGCTGAGCGCCAGCTACGCGTAGATGATCGCTGCCGCTGTTTTGGTCGCCGGAGGAGGATTTCTGACCCCCTCCGCCGTCTCTGGCTCCGCCGGCGACGAGCCGCGGGTCAACTCCGGCGAGTTGACCCGAGGTTTGACCCCCTGACGTGTGGGCCCAGGCGCCTGCTTGATTAGTGTTAGATTAGTTAGCGTTAATTAACTCAGCTAATTAGATAGGCCACTGACATGCAGGCCCTGCCCGGCTAACTAAGTTAGTTAGGGCTAACTAACTTGGTTAGTTGACTGGGTCACTGACCAGTGGACCCCACTGGTCAGGTTTGACCTGGATGGCGCCCGTTGACCTGCTGAGGTCAGCATGAGGTCATGCTGACGCAATAATTCCTTTCTGGAATTAAAATAAATTAGGAAATGATTTATTAATTCCAGAAAATTGTATAAACTTCAATAAATCATAGAAAATTAACCGCAACTCCAAATTAAATAATTTATATATGAAAAATTATCAGAAAAATTCAAGGAATCCATCTGTACCATTTTCATGCATGTTAGAACAACTTATAGCTGCTGTTTAGCACAAATCATATAAAGGGCATTTATTTAATCACATATGGAGTTTGAATTTGAATTTTATATTCAAACCAACTTCATCTAATCTGTTGCTAGTTGCATTAGCTCAAAACACATTCATATTGCCATGTCATGAGCATGCATCATATTGTGCATTGCATTGATTGTGTTCCTTTCTGTGTTGCCGGTATTTGTCCCCTCTCGATAGACGCGATACCGATGATGTGATCGTTGACACTGATGAAGACTCAATGTTATCTTCAGAAGTGCCAGGCAAGCAAAACCCCCTTGTTCATTCCGATAAAATCCCACTATCTCGCTCCTGCTCTCTTTTACTGCATTAGGACAACAACGACATATTTGATACTTGCTGCGGTAGTTGAACCCCTTTATCCTCTGCATGACCTGTCATTGCCACAGTAAATAGATGAAACCCACTAGCATGAGTAGGAGTTGTTTGAGCCCTGATGTACCTACTCATTCATGCTTGTTTGTCATGCCTGCTACTGCTTAGAGTTGAGTTAGGTCTGATTCATCGGGGATGAATCAGAGGCGTGTGAACATGTCCTACTGTGTGTGAGCTAAGTGTGTGAACACGATTTGGTAAAGGTAGCGGTGAGAGGCCATGTAGGAGTACATGGTGGGTTGTCTCATTGCAGCCGTCCTCAGGAACTGAGTTCTGTGTTTGTGATCCATGATTCAGCTACTACCACGCATTGGGCCCGAAACCAATGGACCCTCTCAGCTTCTTGATCACCCTTGTCCTCTGTCCAGGAGTTGCAAGTAGTTTCTGGTGTTTGTAGTATGCTGGAGGCCGTGGGTAGCGCTGACCGTAGGGGTGGGCTGTGATGCGGTAGGCACGTGGCCGGGTAAACCGGGCGCCCGTTTGGTGTCACGGAACCCTGTTCACATCGTTTGGGGCTGTGAGCGAAACTCCGGCCGGATCTCCTCATGGATGGAACCCAAATAGGCGATAAACCTGGACTAGAGACTTGAGTGTTTAGGTAGGCCGTGGCCGACACCCACGTTGGGCTTCCGCTTGAAGGTTGCCGAGTACATGTCGTGTAAACGGCGGTAAGTGGTGAGAGCGTGTGTGAAGAAGTACACCCCTGCAGGGTTAATATGATCTATTCGAATAGTCGTGTCCGTGGAAAAGGACTTCTGGGTTGCTTATATCAGTTCATAGACAATTGAAAGTGGATACTCTAACATACGCAAGATAAGCGTGAGTGCTATGGATGGCGTTCTCGTAGGGAGACGGGAACGGATCCATAGTGGTGTATTGATATGGTGAATATGTGGACTCGTGTGCGCCACCTCAAAAGAGTTACTTGCAGTCGTAGTTCAGGATAGCCACCGAGTCAAAGCTGGCTTGCTGCAGTTAAACCCCACCAGCCCTTTGTTGATAATGATGCATATGTAGATAGTTCTGATGTAAGTCTTGCTGGGTACATTTGTACTCATGTTTGCCTATTTTATGTTTTTGCAGAGAGACTTCGGTCTCGCTAGTAGTTTCACGTGGACTTCGACGTTTAGCTTGATACCTCAGCTACGATCTTGTGCCCTCAGCAGGATCTGGTAGATAGTCAGGCTTCTCAGCCTTTTTCATTTATAGATGTCTGTACTCAGACATGATAGCTTCCGCTTGTGCTTTGATTTGTATGCTCTGATTGTTGGGTCATGAGACCCATGTTTGTAATATCTCACTCCTCGGAGCCTATTGAATAAATTACTTGAGTCGTAGAGTCATGTTGTGATGCCATGTTGTATTTGCACATATCGAGCATATTGTGTGTATGCTATTGAAATGCTTGGTATGTGTGGGATCTGACCATCTAGTTGTTTATCTTTAGTAGCCTCTCTTACCGGGAAATGTCTCCTAGTGTTTCCACCGAGCCATGGTAGCTTGCTACTGCTCCGGAACACTTAGGCTGGCCGGCATGTGTCCTTCTTCGTTCCTGTGTCTGTCCCTACGGGGAAATGTCACGCGATGAATACCGGAGTCCTGTTAGCCCGCTATAGCCCGGTTCACCGGAGTCCTGCTAGCCCAGTGCTACAGCCTGGATTCACTCGCTGATGACCGACACGTTCGATGTTGGGTCATGGATGCCTGTCCCTGTAAGTTTGTGCCACTTTGGGTTTACGACTAGCCATGTCAGCCCGGGCTCCTTATCATATGGATGCTAGTGACACTGTCATATACGTGTGCCAAAAGGCGCAAACGGTCCCGGGCAAAGGTAAGGCGACACCCGTGGGAATACCGTGCGTGAGGCCGCAAAGTGATATGAGGTGTTACATGCTAGATCGATGTGGCATTGAGTCGGGGTCCTGACAATAATTGAATAGTAGAGTGCCATAGGAAAATTTCCTATTGCTATGTTTTTCCTTTAGTTTTTCCTTTGAACCAAAATAGCACTAATGGATCGACATGAATGTAGAGTAATAAGTGATGCGACAAGTGCACAACCTCTTTGTCGTAGCCATGTCGACCTCGACATCATTGGGTTGGTCACTGAAGAAGTTGAGGCAGATGTGGCTGTCGGAGGTGTGGAGAAAGATCTGAGGAATCTGTAGACGGCCTCCAGGGCACTGCTTTGTAGTGATGGATGGTTCCGTTGTTGGAGCAGCTCCGGTGAGCCGTAAGACGTCGAGGCTGAAGTAGTACAAGACAGACATCGTTAATCTCAAGTGGGATTCTAATAGCATCTCCAATAGATGATGTAAAATACATTACCAAAAGTGATAGATGTAAAATTCACATCACCAACAAACACCTGACTACAACAGATGAGGTAAAAACTATTGACTCTGAACTTAACTGTCGAAACTGAAATTTACTATGGAATCTGAATATTATTGTCGAAACTGAACGCAATGGTTGCAGAGAGGTACTTCACCTGTAGTTTAGGGAGGGCCTGCAGTTCATCTTCAACCTCCACCCCCCTGAGCCGCCGCCGGCTGCCCCGCCTGCTCCGAAACCACTCCCCACCGACGGTCCGCCACGGCCCCGGCCGGCCCTCTAGGCCCCCTGCGCCGAGCTTTTTCTTTGGCGATCCCCACACCACCGCCCCAACAACGTGCTCCCCACTACCACGACCACCGCCCCCACCCTGAACCCTAAGATAGATAGTGGGGTATCTCTCTGGCGAGCCCCCCTCCCCGCTGCTGCTACCTCTTGAGCATTGCATTGGTTTTCCGCGAAGAGGAAGGGATGATGCAACAAAGTAGCGTAAGTATTTCCCTTAGTTTTTGAGAACCAAGGTATCAATCCAGTAGGAGGCTACGCATGAGTCCCTCGTACCTGCACAAAACAAATAAATCCTCGCAGCCAACGCGAGTAGGGGTTGTCAATCCCTACAAGGCCACTTACGAGAGTGAGATCTGATAGATATGATAAGATAATATTTTTTGGTATTTTTGTGATAAAGATGCAAAGTAAAATAAAGGCAAAGTAAAGAGCAAAGGAAATAACTAAGTAGTAGGATATTAATATGATAAAGATAGACCCGGGGGCCATAGGTTTCACTAGTGGCTTCTCTCGAGAGCATAAGTATTCTACGGTGGGTGAACAAATTACTGTTGAGCAATTGACAGAATTGAGCATAGTTGTGAGAATATCTAGGTATGATCATGTATATAGGCATCACGTCCGAGACAAGTAGACCGACTCCTGCCTGCATCTACTACTATTACTCCACTCATCGACCGCTATCCAGCATGCATCTAGAGTATTAAGTTAAAAACAGAGTAACGCCTTAAGCAAGATGACATGATGTAGAGGGATAAACTCATGCAATATGATGAAAACCCCATCTTGTTATCCTCGATGGCAACAATACAATACGTGCCTTGCTGCACCTACTGTCACTGGGAAAGGACACCGCAAGATTGAACCCAAAGCTAAGCACTTCTCCCATTGCAGGAAAGATCAATCTAGTATGCCAAACCAAACTGATAATTCGAAGAGACTTGCAAAGATAACCAATCATACATAAAAGAATTCAGAGAAGATTCAAATATTGTTCATAGATACACCTGATCAGAACCCACAATTCATCGATCTCAACAAACACACCACAAAAAGAAGATTACATCGAATAGTTCTCCACAAGAGAGGGGGAGAACATTGTATTGAGATCAAAAAAGAGAGAAGAAGCCATCTATCTAATAACTATGGACTCGTAGGTATAAAGTAAACTACTCACACTTCATCGGAGGGGCTATGGTGTTGATGTAGAAGCCCTCCATGATCAATGCCCCCTCCGGCAGAGCTCCGGAACAGGCCCCAAGATGGGATCTCGTGGATACAGAAAGTTGCGGCGGTGGAATTAGGTTTTTGGCTCCGTATCTGATCGTTTGGGGGTACGTAGGTATATATAGGAGGAAGGAGTACGTCGGTGGAGCAACAGGGGGCCCACGAGGGTGGAGGGCGCGCCTGGGGGGGGGGGGGTAGGGGCGCCTCCCTACCTCGTGGCCTCCTCTTTTGTGTGTTGACGTAGGGTCCAAGTCTCCTGGGTCTTGTTCGTTGAGAAAATCACGTTCCCGAAGGTTTCATTTCGTTTGGGCGACGTTTGATATTCCTTTCCATCGAAACCCTAAAACAGGCAAAAAACTGCAATTCTGGGCTGGGCCTCCGGTTAATAGGTTAGTCCCAAAAATAATATAAAAGTGGATAATAAATCCCAATAATGTCCAAAACAGTAGATAATATAGAATGGAGCAATCAAAAATTATAGATACGTTGGAGACGTATCAAGCATCCCCAAGCTTAATTTCTGCTCGTCCTCAAGTAGGTAAATGATAAAAACAGAATTTTCGATGCGGAGTGCTACTTGGCATAATTTTAATGTAATTCTTCTTAATTGTGGTATGAATATTCAGATCCGAAAGATTCAAGACAAAAGTTCATATTGACATAAAAACAATAATACTTCAAGCATACTAACTAAGCAATTATGTCTTCTCAAAATAACATGGCCAAAGAAAGTTCATCCCTACAAAATCATATAGTTTAGTCATGCTCCATTTTCGTCACACAAGAATGCTCTCATCATGCACAACCCCGATGACAAGCCAAGCAATTGTTTCATACTTTAGTAATCTAAAACCTATAAACTTTCACGCAATATATGAGTGTGAGCCATGGACATAGCACTATGGGTGGAATAGAATATAATGAGGGGGTTATGTGGAGAAGAAAAAAAAGGACAAAGTCTCACATCAACGAGGCTAATCAATGGGCTATGGAGATGTCCACCGATTGATGTTAATGCAAGGAGTAGGGATTGACATGCAACAGATGCACTAGAGCTATAAATGTATGAAAGCTCAACAAAAGAAACTAAGTGGGTGTGCATCCAACTTGCTTGCTCACGAAGACCTAGGGCACTTGAGGAGGCCCATTCTTGGAATATACAAGCCAAGTTCTATAATGAAAATTCCCACTAGTATATGAAAGTGACAAAACAAGAGACTCTCAATCATGAAAATTATGGTGCTACTTTGAAGCACAAGTGTGGCAAAGGATAGTAACATTGTCCCTTCTCTCTTTTTCTCTCATTTTTTTGGGCCTTCTCTTTTTTTATGGCCTTTCTCTTTCCCTTCTTTTAATTCCTCACTTGGGACAATGCTCTAGAAAATGATGATCATCACACTTCTATTTATTTACAACTCAATGATTACAACTCGATACTAGAACAAAAGATGACTCTATATGAATGCCTCTGGCCGTGTACCGGGATATGCAATGGACCAAGAGTGACATGTATGAAAGAATTATGAATGGTGGATTTGCCACAAATACTATGTCAACTACATGATCATGCTAAGCAATATGACAATAATGAATGTGTCATGATAAACGGAATGGTGGAAAGTTGCATGGCAATATATCTCGGAATGGCTATGGAAATGCCATAATAGGTAGGTATGGTGGCTGTTTTGAGGAAGATATAATGAGGTTTATGTGTGAAAGAGTGTATCATATCACGGGGTTTGGATGTACCGGCGAAGTTTGCGCCAACTCTCAATGTGAGAAAGGGCAATGCACGGTACCGAAGAGGCTAGCAAGGATGGAAGGGTGAGAGTGCGTATAATCCATGGACTCAACATTAGTCATAAACAACTCACATACTTATTGGAAAAATCTACAAGTCATCAAAAACCTCGGCACTACGCGCATGCTCCTAGGGGGATAGATTGGTAGGAAAAGACCATCGCTCGTCCCCGACCGCCACTCATAAGGAGGACAATCAAATAACACCTAATGTTTCAAATTTGTTACATAACGTTTACCATACATGCATGCTACAGGACTTGCAAACTTCAACACAAGAATGTCTCAATTTCACAACTACTCAACTAGCACGACTTTGATAATATTACCTCCATATCTCAAAACAATCATCAAGCATCAAACTTCTCTTAGTATTCAAAACACTCATAAGAAAATTTTACTAATCTTGAATACCTAGCATATTAGGATTTTAAGTAAATTACCATGCTATTTAAGACTCTCAAAATAATCTAAGTGAATCATGAGAGATCAATAGTTTCTATAAAACAAATCCACCACCGTGCTCTAATAGATATAAGTGAAGTACTAGAGCAAAACTATATAACTCAAAAGATATAAGCGAATCACATACAGTATTGTAACAAATTCCAAATCATGTATGGCTCTATCAAAAAGTGTGTACAGTAAGGATGATTGTGGTAAACTAAAAAGTAAAGACTCAAATCATATTAGATGCTCCAAGGAAAACACATATCATGTGGCGAATAAAAATATAGCTCCAAGTAAAGTTACCGATAGAAGTAGACGAAAGAGGGGATGCCTTCCGGGGCATCCCCAAGCTTGGCTTTTAGGTGTCCTTAAATTATATTGGGGGTTCCATGGGCATCCCCAAGCTTAGGCTCTTGCCACTCCTTGTTCCATAGTCTATCAAATCTTTACCCAAAACTTGAAAACTTCACAACACAAAACTCAAAGTAGAAAATCTCATGAGCTCCTTTAGCGAAAGAAAACAAAAGACCACTTCAAGGTACTGTAATTAACTCATTAATTATTTATATTGGTGTTATACCTACTGTATTCCAACTTCTCTATGGTTTATAAACTATTTTACTAGCCATAGATTCATCAAAATAAGCAAACAACACACGAAAAACAGAATCTGTCAAAAACAGAACAGTCTGTAGTAATCTGTAGCTAGCGCAAGATCTGAACCCGACAAATTCTAAAATAAATTGCTGGACGTGAGGAATTTATCTATTAATCATCTTCAAAAATAATTAACTAAATATCACTTTCCAAATAAAAATGGCAGTAGTTCTCGTGAGCGCTAAAGTTTCTGTTTTTTACAGCAAGTGTAACAAGACTTTCCCCAAGTCTTCCCAACGGTTCTACTTGGCACAAACACTAATTAAACACAAAAAAACACAATAAAAACAGAGGCTATATAAATTATTTATTACTAAACAGGAGCAAAACTCAAGGAATAAAAATAAAATTGGGTTTCCTCCCAACAAGCGCTATCGTTTAACGCCCCTAGCTAGGCATAACAAGCAAACATAGATCTAGGTATTGCCATCTT
Source organism: Triticum aestivum (assembly GCF_018294505.1). NCBI lineage: Eukaryota > Viridiplantae > Streptophyta > Magnoliopsida > Poales > Poaceae > Triticum > Triticum aestivum. The sequence goes on along the minus strand of NC_057812.1, from coordinate 418,133,716 downwards.
TGGTAGGCAATCCATAAGTTGCTCTCATAATAGATTCATAAGGTAATTTAATTTTCTTTCTAGTAAAGTTTTGCATGCCTTTCCTTAATGGAAATTTGAATCTAATATTTCCTTCCTTCATATAAATAATTGCACCAATCGTTCTAAGGAAAGGTCTACCAAGAATAATAGGACATGAAGGATTGCAATCTATGTCAAGAACAATAAAATCTACGGGCACATAATTCCTATTTGCAACAATAAGAACATCATTAATTCTTCCCATAGGTTTCTTAATAGTGGAATCCGCGAGGTGCAAGTTTAAAGAGCAATCATCAAAATCACGGAAACCTAACAAATCACACAAAGTCTTTGGAATCGTGGAAACACTAGCACCCAAATCACATAAAGCATATCATTCATTATCTTTAATTTTAATTTTAATAGTTGGTTCCCACTCATCATAAAGCTTTCTAGGGATAGAAACTTCCAATTCAAGTTTTTCTTCATAAGATTGCATCAAGGCATCAACGATATGTTTAGTAAACGCTTTATTTTGACTATAAGCATGAGCAGAATTTAGCAAGGATTGCAACAAGGAAATACAATCAATCAAAGAGAAATTTCCATAGTTAAATTCCTTGAAATCCATAATAGTGGGTTTAGCAACATCTAAGGTTTTAATTTCTTCAATCCCACTTTTATCAATTTTAGCATCAAGATCAAAAAATTCTAAATTCTTGGAACGCCTTCTAGGTAAAGGTGGATCATATTCAGTCCCATCATTATCAAGATTCATATTTCAAAACAAAGATTTAATAGGGGACACATCAATAACTTTTAGATCTTCATCATTGTTCTCATAGGAACTAGAGGAACACGCTCTTATAAAGGCATATTTCTTAGCATGCATCCTGGCGGTTCTTTCTTTGCACTCATCAATGGAAATTCTCATTGCTTTGAGAGACTAATTGATATCATGCTTAGGTGGAATAGATCTAAGTTTCAAAGAACCAACATCAAGAGAAATTCTATCAACGTTCCTAGCCAACTCATCAATCTTAAGCAATTTTTCTTCAATCAAAGCATTAAAATTCTTTTGCGAAGTAATAAATTCTTTAATATTAGATTCAAAATCAGAGGGCATCTTATTATAATTTACATAAGAATTGTTGTAGGAATTACCATAATTATTAGAGGGATTACTAGGATAAGGCCTAGGATTAAAATTTCCTCTATACGCGTTGTTACCAAAATTGTTCCTACCAACAAAATTCACATCCATAGATTCATTATTATTCTCAATCAAAGTAGACAAGGGCAAATCATTAGGATCAGAAGAAACACTCTTATTAGTAAATAATTTCATAAGTTCATCCATCTTTCCACTCAAAACATTAATTTCTTCTATCGCATGCACCTTTTTATTAGTAGATCTTTCAGTATGCCATTGAGAATAATTAACCATAATATTATCTAGGAGTTTAGTAGCTTCTCCTAAAGTGATTTCCATAAAAGTGCCTCCTGCAGCCGAATCTAAAAGATTTCTAGAAGCAAAATTCAATCCGGCGTTAAAATTTTGTATAATCATCCACAAATTCAAAACATGAGTAGGTGATACGTCTCCAACGTATCTATAATTTTTGATTGCTCCATGCAATATTATCTACTGTTTTGGGCAATATTGGGCTTTATTTTCCACTTTTATATTATTTTTGGGACTAACCTATTAACCGGAGGCCCAACCCAGATTTGCTGTTTAATGCCTATTTCAGTGTTTCGAAGAAAAGGAATATCAAACGGAGTCGAAACGGAACGAAATCAACTGGAGAAGTTACTTTTGGAAGGAAACCTACCGGATAGACTTGGACCCTACGTCAGAAGATGAAGTAGGAGCTCACGAGGGTAGGGGCGCGCCCACCCCCCTGGGGCGCGCCCCCTGCCTTGTGCCCCCCCTTCGGTCCACTAATGTACTCCTTTCACCCATATATACCCACGTATCCTAAAACTTCCAGGGAGCACAATAGATCGGGAGTTCCGCCGCCAAAAGCATCCGTAGCCACCGAATACCAATCTAGACCCGTTCTGGCACACTGCCGGAGGGGGCAATCCTTCTCCGGTGGCCATCTTCATCATCCCGGTGCTCACCATGATGAGAAGGGAGTAGTTCTCCCTCTGGGCTGAGGGTATGTACTAGTAGCTATGTGTTTGATCTCTCTCTCTCTCGTGTTCTTGAGGTGATACGATCTTGATGTATCGCGAGCTTTGCTATTATATTTGGATCCTATGATGTTTCTTCCCCCCTCTACTCTCTTGTAATGATTTGAGTTTCCCCTTTGAAGTTATCCTATCGGATTGAGTCTTTAAAGATTTGAGAACACTTGATGTATGTCTTGCCGTGAATATCTGTGGTGACAATGGGATATCACGTGATTCACTTGATGTATGTTTTGGTGATCAACTTGCGGGTTCCGCCCATGAACCTATGCATAGGGGTTGGCACACGTTTTCGTCGTGATTCTCCGGTAGAACTTTGGGGCACTCTTTGAGGTCCTTTGTGTTGGTTGAATAGATGAATCTGAGAATGTGTGACGCATATCGTATAATCACACCCACAGATACTTGAGGTGACATTGGAGTATCTAGGTGACATTAGGGTTTTGGTTGATTTGTGTCTTAATGTGTTATTCTAGTACGAACTCTAGGGCTGTTTGTGACACTTATAGGAATAGCCCAACGGATTGATTGCAAAGAATAAGTTTGAGGTGGTTTTGTACCCTACCATAATCTCTTCGTTCGTTCTCCGCTATTAGTGACTTTGGAGTGACTCTTTGTTGCATGTTGAGGGATAGTTATGTGATCCAATTATGTTATTATTGTTGAGAGGACTTACACTAGTGAAAGTATGAACCCTAGGCCTTGTTTCAACACATTGCAATACCGTTTACGCTCACTTTTATCATTAGTTACCTTGCTGTTTTTATAATTTCAGATTACAAATACCTTTATCTACCATCCATATACCGCTTGTATCACCATCTCTTCGCCGAACTAGTGCACCTATACAATTTACCATTGTATTGGGTGAGTTGGGGACACAAGAGACTCTTTGTTATTTGGTTGCAGGGTTGCTTGAGAGAGACCATCTTCATCCTACGCCTCCCACGGATTGATAAACCTTAGGTCATCCACTTGAGGGAAATTTGCTACTGTCCAACAAACCTCTGCACTTGGAGGCCCAACAACGTCTACAAGAAGAAGGTTGTGTAGTAGACATCAAGCTATTTTCTGGCACCGTTGCTGGGGAGGTGAGTGCTTGAAGGTATATCTTTAGATCTTGCAATCGAGTCTTTTAGTTTCTTGTTTTATCACTAGTTTAGTTTATAAAATAAAACTACAAAAATATGGAATTGAGTTTGTCTCATAAGCTTCACCTTTTTAATATCTTTCGTAAGTATGATGGAAAGGAAAATTGTGCTCAAATGCTAGAAGAAGAATTACATAGAACGCTTGGCATAAAATATGTGAATGATGAGCATGATTGCAATGTTGTTAGTACGAATTCTTTGAATATCCATGATACTAATGATGATTGCACTAGTTATGATGAGAATGTCTCCTATAAACATGTCAATTTTTGTGGAGTGCATTGGGTTTGTAAGTACACACCAAATAGGGAAGATAGATATTGCAAGAGGAATAAGTACTTATAAACCAAATTGTTGCAAGAAGAGCTAGATGAATGTGCTGAAAATTTAAATTTTCTTAGCCCTACTTGTGAACTTTGCAATGAACGTGGTCATTTTAGTACCCAATGCAAATTGTTTCATGATCGTATCGTGTCCAAAAATTGTGATGACTTGATTTCCCTTGCACATCATAATGAACTTAGTTTTCTCTTGGGTTATGAAGAAATTAAACGTATAACTAGGATATTCCAAAATTTGCCCTTGATAAAGTTCTTCATTTTGATCTAGAGAAAATTTATATGTATTGTGCGGTGAATTGCATTGAAAATCCTTATATTGACAATTACATAAAGAAAAGAAAACAAATAGAACATGAAGAGAATACTAATGAAAGGGAAGATACTTCCCAATATCCTCCTATTATTTCTTATGATGAATAAGGTAACAAGGAGGAGCCTCCTATTCAATCAATCTCATTAATAAGGAGCTCCAAAAGGAGGATTGAACCCACACATGATGTGGTGAAGAAGAAGAAAAGAAAAAGGAAGAGAGGTAAAAAGAAATCTCTCTCAAATAATGCTGCTCCTATTACTATTGTGCCTCATGAAAATATAATTGTGGAAGATAATGATACTTCTTATGATCTTGAAAATCTTTTTGGCACTTTCTTGGAAGAATATGATAATTGCTATACTATTGGTGCTATCCATACTATTAATAATGAGAGTGATTATGCTTATGATATGAAAAGGCCCAAGCTTGGGGATGCTATGTTTGATGAAGATGATGTTTTTGAGAATATATTTGCTGCGATTAATGTTTGTCCCAAGCTTGGGGATGCTATGATTAATGAAGATGATATTTTTAGTCTCCCAAGTTCTGATATGCAAGTTTATAATGATGATAGCATGCCTCCTACTTATGATGATTATTGTGATGATACTTATGCTATAAAAAGTAGTGATTATATTTATAAAACTTGTCATGATTATGATTACCCCTTCTCTGAACATTACTCTTTTAATGTGGAAACAATTTATAGTATTCGAGTTTCCTATGATACTCCCACTATTCCGAATGAGAAGAATTTTGCCTATGTGGAGAGTAGTAAATTTTCTATGCTTGTAGATCATGAAAAGAATGCTTTAGGTGCTGGTTATATTGTTGAATTCATTCATGATGCTACTGAAAATTATTATGAGGGAGGAACATATGCTTGTAGGAATTGCAATAATATCAAGTTTCCTCTCTATGTGCTTAAAATTTTGAAGTTATGCTTGTTTTACCTTCCTATGCTAGTTGATTATTGTTCCCACAAGTTGTTTGCTCACAAAATCCCTATGCATAGGAAGTATGTTAGACTTAAATGTGCTAGTCATATTCTTCATGATGCTCTCTTTATGTTTCAATTCTTATCTTTATGAGAGCATCGTTGAAATCATCGTGCCTAGCTAGGGGCGTTAAACGATAGCGCTTGTTGGGAGGCAACCCAATTTTATTTTTGTTCCTTACTTTTTGCTCCTGTTTAGTAATAAATAATTCATGTAGCCTCTGTTTAGATGTGGTTTTAGTTGTTTAATTAGTGTTTGTGCCAAGTAGAACCTTTGGGAAGACTTGGGGAAAGTCTTGTTGATCATGCTGTAAAAAACAGAAACTTTAGCGCTCACGAGAATTGCTTCCATTTTTATTTGGAGAGTGATATTTAGTTAATTATTTTGCATATCATTAATAGATAAATTCCTCAAGTCCATAAATTTATTTTAGAATTTTTGGGGTTCCAGATCTTGCGCTAGCTACAGATTACTACAGACTGTTCTGTTTTTGACAGATTCTTTTTTTCGTGTGTTGTTTGCTTATTTTGATGAATCTATGGCTAGTAAAATAGTTTATAAACCATATAGAAGTTGGAATACAGTAGGTATAACACACGTATAAATAAATAATGAGTTCATTACAGTACCTTGAAGTGGTCTTTTGTTTTCTTTTGGTAATGGAGCTCACGAGTTTTCTACTTTAAGTTTTGTGTTGTGAAGTTTTCAAGTTTTCGGTAAGAATTCGATGGACTATGGAATAAGGAGTGGCAAGAGCCTAAGCTTGGGGATGCCCAAGGCACTCCAAGGTGATATTCAAGGATAGCCAAGAGCCTAGGCTTGGGGATGCCCCGGAAGGCATCCCCTCTTTCGTCTTCGTTCATCGGTAACTTTACTTGGAGCTATATTTTTATTCGCCACATGATATGTGTTTTGCTTGGAGCGTCAATTTATTTTGTTAGGATTTGCTTGCTGTTATTTATAACAATGTTTTTCATATTTTATTTCAATAAAAGGGTCATTGATAGCCTCCACTATGCCTATGTTACAAGTATACATGTTGCTGTTTGAAAACAGAAAGTTTACCGATGTTGCAATGATTCCCTAGAAAAGTCAGAATGTGATAAAATGTTGAAACCTTTTGCATATTAAGATCTCATAAATTTACTACAGTGGGAATTTTCTTTCATAATTTTTGGAGCTAGGGAAGTATGGATGTTGTAGTATTCTTTACAGACTATCCTGTTTAGGCAGATTGCTGTTATGTTTGCATTGTTTGCATATGTTTGCTTCTTTAATGATTCTATTTGAGGATAGGACTATTAAATATGCAGAGGAATTTAGTATGCAATGTTGAATAATAATTTTAGTGATTTTCTACAGTAGAGTATGATAAGGTTTTTGCAATGGTTTATACTAACTTATCTCACGAGTCCTTGTTGAGTTTTGTGTGGATGAAGCTTTTGAGATTTAGGGAGACCGTGATATGAGAGGAATTAACGAGACACAAAAGCTCAAGCTTGGGGATGCCCAAGGCATACCAAGATAATATTTCAAGAAGTCTCAAGCATCTACGCTTGGGGATGCCCCGATTGGCATCCCACCTTTCTTCTTCAACAACTATCGGTTAGTATCGGTTGATCCCAAGTTTTTGCTTCTTCACATGATGTTTGCTATTCTTAGAATGTCATTTTATTTTGCTTTGCTTGCTGTTTGAATAAAGTATCAAGATCTGAAATTCTTAAATGTTAGAGAGTCTTCACATAGTTGAATAATTATTCAACTACTCATTGATCTTCACTTATATTTTTCGGAGTAGTTTGTCATTTGCTCTAGTGCTTCACTTATACCTTTTAGAGCATGGTGGTAGTTTTATTTTGAAGAAATATATGAACTCTCATGCTTCACTTATATTATTTTGAGAGTCTTAAATAGCATGGTAATTTTCTTAAAATCCTAATATGCTAGGTATTCAAGAATAATAAAATTCTCTTATGAGTGTGTTGAATACTATAAGAAGTTTGATACTTGATGATTGTTTTGAGATATGGAGATGGTGATATTAGAGTCATGCTAGTTGAGTGGTTATGAATTTGAGAAATACTTGTGTTGAAGTTTGTGATTCCCGTAGCATGCACGTATGGTGAACCGTTATGTGATGAAGTCGGAGCATGATTTATTTATTGGTTGTCTTCCTTATGAGTAGGCGTCGGGGACGAGCGATGGCCTTTTCCTACCAATCTATCCCCCTAGGAGCATGCGCGTAATACTTTGCTTTGATAACTTGTAGGTTTTTGCAATAAGTATATGGTTTCTTTATGACTAATGTTGAGTCCATGGATTATACGCACTCTCAACCTTCCACCTTTGCTAGCCTCTCTAGTACCGCACACCTTTTGCCGGTATAATAAACCCACCATATACCTTCCTCAAAACAACCACCATACCTACCTATTATGGCATTTCCATAGCCATTGCAAGATATCTTGCCATGCAACTTTCCACTGTTCCGTTTATTATGACACGCTTCATCATTATCATATTGCTTTGGATGATCATGTGGTTGACATCGTATTTGTGGCAAAGCCACCATTCATAATCTTTCATACATGTCACTCATGCATCATTGCACATCCCGGTACACCGCCGGAGGCATTCATATAGAGTCATATCTTGTTCTAAGTATCGAGTTGTAATTCTTGAGTTGTAAGAAAAATAAAAGTGTGATGATCATCATTATTAGAGCATTGTCCCATTGAGGAAAGGATGATGGAGACTATGATTCCCCCACAAGTCGGGATGAGACTCCAGATGAAAATAAATAAAAGAGGCCAAAGAAGCCCAAATAAAAAAAGAGAGAAAAGAGGCCAAAAAAGAGAAAAGGCCCAAATAAAAATAAAAAAATGAGAGAAAAAGAGAGAAGGGACAATGCTACTATCCTTTTACCACACTTGTGCTTCAAAGTAACACCATGATCTTCATGATAGAGAGTCTCCTATGTTGTCACTTTCACATACTAGTGGGAATCTTTCATTATAGAACTTGGCTTGTATATTCCAATGATGAGCTTCCTCAAAATGCCCTAGGTCTTCTTGAGCAAGCGAGTTGGATGCACACCCACTAGTTTCTTTTGTTGAGCTTTCATACATTTATAGCTCTAGTGCATCCGTTGCATGGCAATCCCTACTGATGTCTATCGATGGGCATCTCCATAGCCCATTGATACGCCTAGTCAATGTGAGACTATCTTCTCCCTTTCTGTCTTCTCCACAACCACCCTTCTATTCCACCTATAGTGTTATGTCCATGGCTCACGCTCATGTATTGCATGAAGATAAAAGTTTGAGAACATCAAAAGTATGAAACAATTGCTTGGCTTGTCATCGGGGTTGTGCATGATTTAAATATTTTGTGTGGTGAAGATGGAGCATAGCCAGACTATATGATTTTGTGGGGATAGCTTTCTCTGTCCATGTTATTTTGAGAAGACATGATTACTTTATTAGTATGCTTGAAGTATTATCATTTTTATGTCAATATGAACTTTTGTCTTGAATCTTTCGGATCTGAATATTCATACCACAATTAAGAAGAATTACATTGAAATTATGCCAAGTAGCACTCCACATCAAAAATTCTATTTTTATCATTTACCTACTCGAGGACGAGCAGGAATTAAGCTTGGGGATGCTTGATACGTCTCCAACGTATCTATAATTTTTGATTGCTCCATGCTATATTATCTACTATTTTGGGCAATATTGGGCTTTATTTTCCACTTTTATATTATTTTTGGGACTAACCTATTAACCGGAGGCCCAGCCCAGATTTGCTGTTTTATGCCTATTTCAGTGTTTCGAAGAAAAGGAACATCAAACGGAGTCGAAAACGGAACGAAATCAACTGGAGAAGTTATTTTTGGAAGGAAACCTACCGGATAGACTTGGACCCTACGTCAGAAGATGAAGGAGGAGCTCATGAGGGTAGGGGGCGCGCCCACCCCCCTGGGGCGCGCCCCCTGCCTCGTGGCCCCCCCTTCAGTCCACCGACGTACTCCTTTCACCCATATATACCCACGTATCCTAAAACTTCCAGGGAGCACAATAGATCGGGAGTTCCGCCACCAGAAGCCTCCGTAGCCACCGAAAACCAATCTAGACCCGTTCCGGCACCCTGCCGGAGGGGGCAATCCTTCTCCGGTGGCCATCTTCATCATCCCGGTGCTCTCCATGATGAGGAGGGAGTAGTTCTCCCTCGGGGCTGAGGGTATGTACCAGTAGCTATGTGTTTGATCTCTCTCTCTCTCTCTCTCCTGTTCTTGAGGTGATACGATCTTGATGTATCGCAAGCTTTGCTATTATATTTGGATCCTATAATGTTTCTTCCCCCCTCTACTCTCTTGTAATGATTTGAGTTTCCCCTTTGAAGTTATCCTATCGGATTGACCCTTTAAAGATTTGAGAACACATGATGTATCTCTTGCCGTGGATATCTGTGGTGACAATGGGATATCACGTGATTCACTTGATGTATGTTTTGGTGATCAACTTGCGGGTTCCGCCCATGAACATATGCATAGGGGTTGGCACACGTTTTCGTCGTGATTCTCTGGTAGAACTTTGGGGCACTCTTTGAGGTCCTTTGTGTTGGTTGAATAGATGAATCTGAGATTGTGTGACGCATATCATATAATCATACCCACGGATACTTGAGGTGACATTGGAGTATCTAGGTGACATTAGGGTTTTGGTTGATTTGTGTCTTAAGGTGTTATTCTAGTACGAACTCTAGGGTTGTTTGTGACACTTATAGGAATAGCCCAACGGATTGATTGGAAAGAATAAGTTTGAGGTGGTTTCGTACCCTACCATAATCTCTTCGTTCGTTCTCCGCTATTAGTGACTTTGGAGTGACTCTTTGTTGCATGTTGAGGGATAGTTATATGATCCAATTATGTTATTATTGTTGAGGGAACTTGCACTAGTGAAAGTATGAACCCTAGGCCTTGTTTCAACACATTGCAATACTGTTTACGCTCACTTTATTCACTTGGTACCTTGCTGTTTTTACATTTTCATATTACAAAAACCTATATCTACTATCCATATTGCACTTGTATCACCATCTCTTTGCCGAAATAGTGCACCTATACAATTTACCATTGTATTGGGTGTGTTGGGGACACAAGAGACTCTTTGTTATTTGGTTGCAGGGTTGCTTGAGAGAGACCATCTTCATCCTACGCCTCCCACGGATTGATAAACCTTAGGTCATCCACTTGAGGGAAATTTGCTACTGTCCTACAAACCTCTGCACTTGGAGGCCCAACAACGTCTACAAGAAGAAGGTTGTGTAGTAGACATCAGTAGGGTAATTACGTATCATTAGTTTCATTCTCTCCCAAGCTTGTGCAACATGTTCATGATCAATTTGCTTAAAATTCATAATATCGTTTGTAAGAGAGATGATCTTAGCGGGAGGAAAATACTTAGAGATAAAAGCATCTTTGCACTTATTCCATCAATCAATACTATTTTTAGGCAAAGACGAAAACCAAGCTTTAGCACGATCTCTAAGTGAAAAAGGAAATAGCTTCAATTTAACAATATCATTATCCGCATCTTTCTTCTTTTGCATATCACACAAATCAACGAAGCTATTTAGATGGGTAGCGGCATTCTCACTAGGAAGGCCGGAAAACGGATCTTTCATGACAAGATTCAGCAAAGCAGTATTAATTTCACAAGATTCAGCATCGGTAAGAGGAGCAATCAGAGTGCTAATAAAATCATTGTTGTTGGTATTGGTGAAGTCACATAATTTAGTATTATCTTGAGCCATCGTGACAAGCAAGAAAACTAACACACAAGCAAACAAAAAGCAAGCGGGCAAAAAGAGGCAAATAGAGAAAGAGATGGAGGATAGAGAGAGAGAGGGCGAATAAAATGGCAAGGGTGAAGTGGGGGAGAGGAAAACGAGAGGCAAATTGCAAATAATGTAATGCGGGAGATAAGGGTATGTGATGGGTACTTGGTATGTTGACTTTTGCGTAGACCTCCCCGGCAACAGTGCCAGAAATCCTTCTTGCTACCTCTTGAGCACTGCATTGGTTTTCTCCGAAGAGGAAGGGATGATGCAGCAAAGTAGCATAAGTATTTCCCTCAGTTTTTGAGAACCAAGGTATCAATCCAGTAGGAGGCTACGCGCGAGTCCCTCGTACCTACAAAAAACAAATAAATCCTCGCAACCAACGCGAATAGGGATTGTCAATCCCTACATGGCCACTTACGAGAGTGAGATCTGATACATATGATAAGGTAATATTTTTTGGTATTTTTGTGATAAAGATGAAGTAAAATAAAGGCAAAGTAAAGAGCAAAGGAAATAACTAAGTAGTAGGATATTAATATGATAAAGATAGACTCGGGGGCCATAGGTTTCACTAGTGGCTTCTCTCGAGAGCATAAGTATTCTATGGTGGGTGAACAAATTAATGTTGAGTAATTGACAGAATTGAGCATAGTTATGAGAATATCTAGGTATGATCGTGTATAGAGGCATCACGTCCGAGACAAGTAGACCGACTCCTGCCTGCATCTACTACTATTACTCCACTCATCGACCGCTATCCAGCATGCATCTAGAGTATTAAGTTAAAAACAGAGTAACGCCTTAAGCAAGATGACATGATGTAGAGGGATAAACTCATGCAATATGATGAAAACCCCATCTTGTTATCCTCGATGGAAACAATACAATACGTGCCTTGCCGCCCCTACTGTCACTGGAAAGGACACTACAAGATTGAACCCAAAGCTAAGCACTTCTCCCATTGCCAGAAAGATCAATCTAGTAGGCCAAACCAAACTGATAATTCGAATAGACTTGCAAAGATAACCAATCATACATAAAAGAATTCAGAGAAGATTCAAATATTGTTCATAGATAGACTTGATCATAAACCCACAATTCATCGGTCTCAACAAACACACCACAAAAAGAAGATTACATCGAATAGTTCTCCACAGGAGAGGGGGAGAACATTGTATTGAGATCCAAAAAGAGAGAAGAAGCCATCTAGCTAATAACTATGGACCCGTAGGTCTGAGGTAAACTACTCACACTTCATCGGAGGGGCTATGGTGTTGATGTAGAAGCCCTTCATGATCAATGCCCCCTCCGGCGGAGCTTCGAAACAGGCCCCAAGATGGGATCTCGTGGATACAGAAAGTTGCGGCGGTGGAATTAGGTTTTTGGCTCTGTATCTAATCGTTTGGGGGTACGTAGGTATATATAGGAGGAAGGAGTATGTCAGTGGAGCAACAGGGGGCCCACGAGGGTGGAGGGCGCGCCTGGGGGGTAGGCGCGCTCCCCTACCTCGTGGCCTCCTCTTTTGTGTCTTGACATAGGGTCCAAGTCTCCTGGGTCTTGTTCGTTGAGAAAATCACGTTCCCGAAGGTTTCATTCCGTTTGGACTCCATTTGATATTCCTTTCCTTCGAAACCCTAAAACAGGCAAAAAACTGCAATTCTGGGCTGGGCCTCCGGTTAATAGGTTAGTCGCAAAAATAATATAAAAGTGGATAATAAAGCCCAATAATGTCCAAAACAGTACATAATATAGCATGGAGCAATCAAAAATTATAGATACGTTGGAGATGTATCAGCTGCGGCTAGTTCTTGCTTAACTCCGGCGAGCCCCCCACCCCTTGAAAATCGAATGACACAAAAGTTGAGTTAGTCAACTAAAGTGTAGCTAAATCATAGCAGAGCAGCAGCACGAGCGAGGGGGAGAGTAGAGCAGCAGCGCAAGCGAGCGAGTGAGCGAGAGAGCGAGCGAGAGCCGGAGCAGCAGTAGCAGTCGCGCGAGCGAGCGAGCAAGAGACGGAGCAGTAGCAGCAGCGCGAGTGAGAGTCAGAGTAGTAGCAGCAGATCTGGCTGGTATGGACACCGCCGCCGAAGGGGCCTCGCACTGGGGGAGAGCCGCCATGTAGATGCCACCCGCGGTGCCGGCTTCGAGGTAGCCGCGCCATGAGGGTGCTAGGATGTCGGGTTAAGGAGAAGCTGTGATGCGATGAGTGTACAACCTCTTTGGTGGCATCGAGTAGGCCTCGTCTTCGTCCAAGGAGTTGGTGAGGATGCTGCGGTTTCGATGGAGCAGGTTAAGGCAGCGCTATGGGGATGGAGCAGCCATGATAGACAAGGTGATCATCGGAGCATCTCCTTGGAGGTGGAGGACGGGGCAGGTGAACCGGCAGGACGACGAGATGGACGACGGATCCTCATCCGGGGAGGTGATGAGGGACGTCGAGCTGTTGCGGTGGACGACATCGTCGGGGAAGAGGCTTCGGCAGGGCAGCGGTGAGGTGGCGAACGGAGGAGGGTGGGGTTTCGCAGATGGAGCAGGGAGGTTATGGCGGCCTGGGATTTCGAATGGCGAAAAGGAGGTGATGGGAGGGAGAGAACCATGTCCTAGGGATGCGCTTGTCCAAAATGTAGGGTGTGTTACAAAAGTACCCCCACCGGTTTGAACTAACGGCCCTTTCGGCTCAGGGTTAGAAGCGGGATTTTGCGTGTCGGGATTTGGCAGCTAGAGGGAGTTTTCGCGCGCGTTGTAATTTCGGGATAGAAAGGCACGGGTTGTGAAGGCGCGAGTTTTGGGAGCACGATATCTGAATTTTCGGGATATAACAAGGCGCGGGTTGAATTTTAGAGACAAGCCTAACGTGTAATATTGTACTTGTATGGACCAAATCAATTCGCACTTCCCTCAATGAAAAAAACAAAAAAAAACTATTCACACCACACAAAGAGAGAGTCTTGTCCCGTTTTACTATACAAATGCTATTCAAAGCTATGAATCCATGTTAGTCCAATTAAATATTTTCGCTGGTTGTATAATGCATGTAACCTACTCATACCAACATTTTAGTGCATTCCAAATGTCTATACTGCTGCTGCAATTCAAACTAAATTTAATTTGTTTCTCTATTTGAATAAGAATCTACAATCATGATTGTTGACAACTTCAACCATGATTCGTGTATTAACTTAACAAGACACCACATGATTACTATAGAGATAGATACGAACTATGTGTACAATATGAACTCGAATTCAATTTTTTGAATACACTTGATGTTGATTCCAAATAATAGTACATTTGATGTACTAACTAGATATTCATAATCTAAACCATGTTCCACACGTACACTGTGTTTATCACACAAAGTATAGTGCCCCGCCCCCTACATTATGACAAGTATTTAGCCCTGACCTGCAAATGTGGAGAGGGGTGTGGGTATCTTTTTTCAAAATTTCCATAGTTTCCTTCCTATCCATTAGATATAATTCGGACGGCCTATATTGCAGGATGGCAGGCACACCATCATCACCAACTCTATTTTTTATATACTAGCAATGTGCCCGTGCGTTGCAATGGATTCAAGTAGAATAATACATGTTCACAAACTTGAAAGAAAAACACTCTAGTAAGGAATGAGGTGAGGGAGTCATGTGGTTGGTTTCAAGATAGTAAGGGGTTTTCTGCAAATTGGAGCAGAGAAGTGGGGCCTTGTTGCAAAAATGCCACAACTTACCTCACAATCGTTAGATCCAGATCTGATGGTTAGAAATGACAGATGGCAGACACACCATCATCACCAACTGAGTGTTTTATAGGAGTAGTGATAAAATATATTATATGTAGTATAACATGTTCATAACCACACCATGCGTATCACCGTTATATATGTTCATGCATGCATCGGTTTAAAACACTATGATAAATTCTTCAAATATCTGAAAACACTTTCTATAATGAATTATGATCTCTATTCGTCTTTTACACCCACACAATCCTCTTATCTTTGTAGCTAGCGCTAACTTTCTCTCGTGCATGTAGACGCCTGCCTCCCTCTCACCCTCCCTCAGCATTCTCTAGCTCCATCGCGCAAATTCATCTTTTCACTTTAGGTCGTTCACCCATGGTGTGTGTAGGCCCCCCAACTCCTTCTTTACGGCACACACCGATCAATATGCCTCTCTAGCCAGGTGTGCCTACCACAAACACAAGCTTTCCCTCTTCTCTTCTCACCGTCCGTGCCTCACTCATGCCCCTCTTTTCATCGATCTCGTACTCGCACACTCCTTCCCCCATGATATAATGCCTCTCGCACCACCTCCTAGCTGCATCCCTCTCTCTCTCTATCCTTCTCTTCGGGCCTTATTTGCTTCTAACACATACATGCATGTAGACTGATGGATCTCCCTAGATATACCTATGTCGACTTTAACTATTTTTTCCCACACATCGATCAACGTACCTCACAAGTTATGTCTCTCCTTTCTCCGACAAAGGACAATTGATCTTCCTATGTAGTTATGTCTGCTTACCACAACCGTATTATCCCCCCTCATCATTCGTGCATGCCTCCTGGCCCGTCTCTCACACGCACGTGCATAGACAGACATGCATCCCCTCTCTTATTGATATTGCAGGCGTGTGCTCCATTTTTCTAGCAAGCCTCTCCCACCATTTGCGAGAAGCAACTCCACTACCAACCCCTCCGACACTCTAGCTCTGTCTCTTTCCCAACCTTATTCATCTCCTACACATATGCATGGATGCCGATCGATCTTCTTCAATACATAAGGTAGGTCTCTCTCCTCCTGCACACATATACCAGCCATTATACCTCTATAGTTAGGTCTCTCCTCCCGACCCCCACTCCCCCCACACACACAGACCGATAGTCGTGCGCTGTAGGTAGGTATCCATGCCACAGAGACAAACTGCACCTGCCCCTCTCACGTTCCAGTAGGCCAGCCACCCTATATCTTTGAGGTGGGCACACACAAATTCGATGGCACTCTTTATCGATCGCGCGCGCGCACACACACACATCATCCCTCTCTTTAGTTCTATGGATACCTCACGCCGATGATACCTCCACTCTATTCTCGTGGATCGCCCCCTCTATATATATGATATATCTAGGCCTCAGTTTCACACACATTGCATATGTTACATTTTTTGATTGAAATATCATCGACACATATTCCCTGTCTATCTCTCACCCCCCAAAGAACACTCACCAACCCACTCACTATATCTCTCTACGTTTGTATCTCTCTCACACAACCCCACATACGTGGTGTACATACACGAAGAGAATAGGTGCACATACTCATGCTTCGTGCCCAGCCACACCTGCGTGGGTACACGGTGGAGCTCATTTCTGTACGAAATGGTAGCCCACGTGATAATTTGAGCGCGTATAGCAGTTGTTTACCTACGGAGGTCGTGTACCACGCGTGACTAAACAAAGTTCGACTTGATGCATTGGCGCGTTATTTTTAAATAAAGTCATATTGCTCAATGGCACGTACAAAGAATATAAACCGGTTTTTATGGAGAAAAAGGCAGTTTGCTCCACTATATACAATGGAGCCTGCCTGCCGGGGTTTGTCTCTCTTGAGAGTATCTCACACAAGGCGACGGTGGGCTCTCTCTCTCTCTCTCACCATTGGTCACTGATCCAGCTGCATCCCGTCCACCGACGAAAAGGGAGGATGTGCATCGTTTCTCCGTTCGACAGCACCGAGGCAGCACGTCCCGATCTGCGGTACCCGTCGTTCTCTCTGACCAAGCTCCAGCGCGGTAGGGCCTACGCCACTTGCTCGCTGCCGTAGTATGGGCAGATTCCGTCCACCGCCATTCTCCTACTTACATCCCGACGACCCCCAGGTATCCCCTCCGGCCTTGCTCCACTACCCATCTTCCCACGTTGCTGCATGTGGAAAATCCTGCATGCGGATCTTCCATAGTTCTTTGCCCAAAACGTAGCTCGTTCGGCGTACTTTCCATATTGCGATCTTGTCCTCACACCATTCTAGATAAACACAACCGTGTTGATATCTTCCCTTAGCACAAGGAATATGCTTCTTTTTGTCGTCGTATGTGTCATCAACTGTTATTGGACAGTAATTGTTTCCTTTCTACCTCTTTTTTGCAGACAGGGCTATCCATTTCACCTCGTTGCTATTGCGACCATTTGGTGAACTGCACAAATCACTTTTTTCTTAAGAGCGGTTTGTGCAATTGTACTAAAATGTCACACGGGCAACGTCTCTACATTTCAGTGTAACTGCACAAAGGGAGATTGGTTTTGCTCTATCCTCCTCATCCAACTCCGAGCCTAATCTTCTCCAAATATTTGCTTAATCTTCTCCAACTAGTTAGTCTTAAGAGAGACCGCAAAGGTGGCCGACTTCTATTTGTGTGTTTATTGTTTCATCAACATTCCTCTATTATTGTAATCACACTTAATATCTTTGGAACAGGGACGCTCATCTCTACTTTAGTGGAACTGCACAAAATGATCGGAATGTTGCATGCTCCTGACTGCTACTTTTTTCCCAACATGCCTTGTTGATTTAGACAAAGCTGGGGGGAAGTTGCTGCCAATGAAAGCATGGATCAATTTTAATTTAACACCTTTGCACAACTTTGTCTTCAGTTGTGATGTAAATATTAGCTCTGATCTGCTAACCATTGAGATGCATTAGCAAGGAAGTTAGTTTTTTACTTTTTCTGAAAGAGCATGGATGGCAAGACAAACGAAACAAAAGCTAAAAACTCAGAGCATTGTACAATTTCATGTCCATGGAAAATTATTTGTATAGTACGTCAATTATGTAAACAAATGTTGGAAGCTTGATAGCATTGCCCGAAGCGTCTTCAGCATCTGGGTCCATGTGCCATGAACAAAATTATACTCCCACCATTCTTAAATATTTGTCTTGTTAGAAATTTCAAATGGACATACTTCCTCTGTTTCTAAATATAAGTCTTTTTAGATATTTCAATGCGGATCACATACGGATGTATATGGACATACTTTAGAGTGTAGATTCACTCATTTTGCTCCGTATGTAGTCCATAGTGGAATCTCTGTAAGGACTTATATTTAGAAACGGAGGGAGTATTTTAGAGTGTAGATTAACTCATTTTGCTTCGTATGTAGTCACTCGTTGAAATCTCTAGAAAGACAAATATTTAAGAATGGAGGGAGCAGTGCACAACCGCATGGGAGACTCAGCCCAGTCGTTGCGCTTCACTAATAGTGAGTAATGAGCAGTCAAATCATAAGCCCCACCTTTCCCACTATAAGTTGCTCGGAAGAAGCAACCATCAATACACTCTTCTTTGAATCCGCTCATACTACTCCCTCCGTCACTATTTATAGAGCGCGCTTCAACAATCTCTGTGACCAAGACGACTAGCGATCGACCTGAAAAATAGTATTGGTAGTTATAGCACGGCGTCTATTACTAGAGGAAATAATGCGTACACACATGCATGCAGTGCTTCCACCCCGGGTACACACATGCATGCACTTACTCCACTCCATGTGCACACCTAGTACATCAGGAGAAAATTGTGGACTTGATTGCGGTTACCATGCCCTAATTAATTGAGCATTAAACCAAATGCGTCTAAAATCTCTCTGGTGGTGGAAATGCATGGAGAGAAATGCATGAGAATGAAGCACGCCCTATAAAGTATGACGGAGGGAGGAGGAGTATGAAGGTGCAAAACCAAGTACGTGTATGGCCAGTCGGTCAACGCACTTCCTCTTAGCATATCACTGACATGTGGGACCGGAGTGTGAGCAAACCGATCTCAATTAACGGCAAAATGGCCAACCCGCCGTTCCTTGAGAGAGAAAATGAGCAATAACACACAGACGGGCTCTCACGGAGGCTAAGATATATTCGAGCATGGTTGATTGATACCATCATTACATGTTCGATGTTTTTAATAGTACTATTGGGCTGCCGTTTTCCACACTTCTCCCGAATAAATGTGTACTTTATCATAGATTAAAATAAAATAAGAGTACAGACGCTCCACCATGCGGTTCCTAGTACCTGTATACTACTAGTAGTAGTACTACTCATACTACTAAACCTTACGCTTGGCTCTTCGCCTCTTCGTGAAGTTGAGCAATGATAGTAATACAGTGTATGCCTCTGGCAATCTGACACCAAATGAACTGTTGCACGTCCAACGCCTGGGCGAGGGTAGGTTGCATTAGTCAAAAGCTTCTCGTCGTCCTGCGAGCCACCAGTCTTGAGGTAGACGGAGAGGGCGTAAGCGAACTTCACCTTGTCCTGCAAGCTTCTCCTCATTCTGCGAGTTGACAAGACACACCAAAAAGTAGTGCTAGTCTGTAAATGAGAGAGCTTTATTCATATATAAGCATCCTTAGGATGATCAGCCAAGAGACTGGTCACTAGGAAGTGAGGTACCCCGCAAAAAAAGAAGAATGAAGCGAGGTATTTCATCAAGCCAGCTCTCAGTCACATTCAAAGTGCAGCAAGCACGGTTCGCACAAAGATGCGCCGCAAGGTTTGCTGGCCTGTTTACATGCTGAATAATAATAAAAAGAGAAAATATTACCAAGTGCTTCTATTTCTAACAGGATAGGAGCCAGAATTAAGCGAGAATTGTGGCGAGTGTTCCATGCAATTAACTTCCATTATCACATGCGAGAACCCTCGAAGAGAACCAATTGTGTTGAAGATTGCGTTATCACAGATTAAAATAAAATAAGAGTGCAGACGCTCCACCATCCGGTTCCTAGTAGTACATACATGTATATTAGTACTAGTAAACTTTGCGCTTGGCTATTCGCCTCTTCGAGAAGTCAAACAATAATGGTACTAGTACAGTGTATGCTTCTGGAAATCTGACACCGAATTAATTGTTGCACGTCCACCGCCTGAGCGAGGGAGAGCTTGCATTAGTCAAAAGTTTCTCCTTGTCCTGCGATCCACCGCACGCAATCTTCTCCCGTCCCGCAAGCTTCTCCTCGTTCGGCAAGTTGATGCGACACGGTAAAGTAATGCTAGTCCACACTGCCTCCTTTCCGGTTAATATGGCCTAATTTGAAATGAGATAAATACACTGCTTGTTATTGTATTTGTAACAATATGGCCAGTGGACTTCATAATACACTCGTTGCGCTCAAAATATACATTTTCTGGTGTTTATACGGTCATTAGCTCACCCTGGCTGAGTATGTGTGTGCATGCACGTGTAGGTTGAGCACTTGAGTGTGACCGTGTGTGTTCCGTCGTGTGCTCGGACATGCATGCATTAGGGTGTCGTGCGCGTTTTTTGCGTCCATGTGTACGTGTGACTGTTGCATGCATGCACGAGGTTGTAGTGCCTCACATTCACATGTTCATAAGTCAAAGCTTTGTCAAAATGTTCATTGCAAGGTTTAATCATTCATTGTTCATGCATGCATTCCCGATATTAATACATTGGTAAAGACAATTTCTTGATGAAAACGAGCCCATGAATTGAGTACAAAGGGGACCAATAAGCCAGGACAAAGGGAGTACTAGTAGTGAACCGAAAGGAGGCAGTAGGTACTAGTAGTACTACATAACAACGTGTAGTAAAAAAATTCCTCTATGCGCATCCTGTCTACGTGTCATGAAAGCAAATAGAGATAAGTACAAGTGAGACTCAGGAACGGTCATACACGTAGGGGGAGTACGTGTAGGGGCCACTCAGGAGCAGTCAAATCAAACAGTAAGTTAGTCGGAAGAAGCAACCATCATTCCACTCTTCAATGACACGTATGCAATATAAAATGGTTGATATGGGGAGAAAAAGAAAACCACTATCTATACACTAGCAGGAGCCTAAGCTACAAGCCTGCTTGCTTGGGTTTCTCTCTTCACAAGCATAGAACGACGGTGGCCACAACGCTGGTCACAGATCCGGCCTGATCCCGCCGCTGGGGGAAGGGGAAGGTGTTCTCCGTAGACGCGGTCGGCATCGGCGAGGGAGAAAACCTACTGTCGGTGTGTCCCGATCGGGGGTCCCTGTGGTATGAGTTGATGCCACCTCCCAACTGCCCTTCTAGCTACAGCCCCACGTCCCAGGTACAACTTCCTTTTGGAGCCGGCTTGCTCCACTGCCGCAGCTCCCCACGTAGCTCCATCTCCATGTAGGTCTTTCTCTACTTCTACCGGCTTCTATTTGTGATGAGTTTATATCTCATGAATTAGTGCCGGTACTATTATTCTAATCACACTTCTTCGATATCTTTGCCAATAGGGATGTTGAGGTTGACTTTAGTGGAACTGCACAAAAGCATCGTATGATCTGAGGGTGCCAGCCGTCTTTCCTTCGACAGGTTCTACCTAGCTAGGAAATTAAATCCAGTTTAGGGTTTAGGGTTTAAGTCGTAGTGACCCCATCAGTAGTTTTTTTGTACACTCTCACAACTTTTTTCTTTAGTTGTGAAGTAAATATTGGCTATGATTTGTGAATCATTGACATGCATCAGCATGCGTGTTAGTTTTCCTTTGTATTTGATGGAATGTTGTAACGGGGCAACCTTGGAGTAGGAATTAAAATGGAGTGAAAAATTTCTGTTTTTCCTGAGGAAAAATGGAAATGAGAGAAACCAACGTTTCGTTTCGTTGGATTGCACCATTGAACAAAACCAATGTTTAAATCACATCCGTCGCGTTCGTGTCTCACCCTCCTCCACGGCTCCACCCCACATGGTCGCTCGACATGCCACTCACCACAAACCGAGTATACCATAATTTCCCCGCCAGCTTGTCGATGGATCGTGCCATGGAGTACTAGCACTACTGGAAGAGATTGACAAGGAGGGGGAGGACAGCTAGCTGTAGCATGGACTCCCAAGAACTTTTTACATGCATGTTGTGGGTGGCTATTGCGACCTTTGAACAAAGAGCAGTCGACTGCACCAGGAAGCGGCGCGGGCGGCGCTCTCTCGGCCGGCATGCCGCTTCAATATTGGTGCCAATGAGAGGTCGCGTACGCTCTGGCCGGGCATGAATGCGGCACTGACTGTTTCGTGCGGGAAGCACGCGCAGGTGATGAAGAGGGTTCGGGTTGGTCAGGAGCGGGCATGGCAGCGGTCCGGACGCCCGCAAACAAGAGATGATGTATGTAAATATTGCTGCATATATAATTAATAACATAAATAATGTGCCAGTTGGACAAATAATATTGGAGATGGAGATGGACATGGAATTTTACGTAAACACGGATATGCATGACTATGTCTACGTGTGTGTGCGCGACAACTCTCACGACTACTCGTACACACCATCGATGTCTCGTTCTCCCTACACACACAAACTTAGTACCGCCTCATTTTGTTCCTAGGATAGGAATATCATATGAGTGGGAAACAATATGAAGTGAGATAAATGGAGTACGGCATAAAGAAGAAATGTACACGCACTCACTCTACCTCCGAGATACCCGCGAGTACACGATGGAGTGCATTTGTACACAAAGTGGCAGCTTATGTACATAATAATTTGACCCTTTAATTTGTTCACTTAATAATGGAGGGTCGGGGACCACACGTGAGTGATACAAACCGCGACCTGGAAGCGGGGGCATGTTTTTGATCGATTTTTCTTTCTTGGTACGTTAAAAAAATTGTCCGCCAGTTTTTTATTTTTTTTTCCCGGGAACACGTGTAATCTATTTAAAACCACTGCTATGGAGAGACTTTTTTACTCCATTGTATATATAGCCTCTTGTTTGATAGGTTTTCTCGCGTCTCGCTCTCCCACCCTCTCCATATCTAAACAAGACGATAGTGTCCACTCTATCTCCTAACCGGTGGTCACAGATCCGACCGAATCCCGTCTGCTGCGGGAGGTGAGGAGGTGCAGCGTTGACGTTGTCACCGTCGGCGATGGAGGAAGCCGATGCTCACCGTCCTCTCTGAGCCAGCGCTGGCGTGGACGAAGGTCCTTTGTGCCCTTGTTCGCTGCCGCCGTGTGGGCAGATCCAGCCTGCCCACCTAAGCGACATCTCGCCCACCTGAGGTATAACTTCTTTTGGATTTCATGCTTAATTGTACGCATCCAACTCCCCAGGTCGCTGCATGCAGGTTTTCTTCTATGCCACTACTCCCCAACTCCCCATGTACAGTAGCAAGGGTTCGTCGGCTGGTCCAACATCACCTATTTTTTAGTATTAAAGAGGAAAGGCCACTCGAAAAGTTGTCCTAGTTTATGCCTCGGTGGAGGTATACATGTTTTTTTTGAAAAAAGTACATGGTGGTTGTGCGGTCATTGTCCATATGATCCTATTGCTGCTGCTAATCTAATAATATCATTGGTTAAATGAAGCAATGCCCATGGTAAAGTGATACGTCTCCAACGTATCTATAATTTTTGATTGTTGCATGTTGTTATATTATCAATCTTGCATGTTCTATAATCATTTTATAGTCATTTTATATCATTTTTTGGTACTAACCTATTGACATAGTGCCAAGTGCCAGTTCCAGTTTTTTCCGTGTTTTTCCATCGCAGAAAATCAATATCAAACGGAGTCCAAATGCCACAAAACTTTACAGAGAATTTTTATGGGCCAGAAGGAACACAACGGGCCCTGGCTACACCTAGGGGTGCCCCGAGGGGGCCACAACCCACCAGGGCGCCTCAAGAGGCGCCCTGGTGGGTTGTGCCCACCTTGGGTGCCCCCCGGACCGCCTCTTTGCTCAATAAATACCCCAAAAATCCTAGAACCCTAGGGGAGTTGATGAAATATTCATCCAGCCGCCGCAGAGTCCAATACCACCAGATCCAATCTAGACACCATCTCGGATGGGGTTCACCACCTCCATTGGCGCCTCTGCGATGATGCGTGAGTAGTTCTTTGTAGACCTTCGGGTCCGTAGTTAGTAGCTAGATGGCTTCATCTCTCTCTCTTGATTCTCAATACAATGGTCTCTTGGAGATCCATATGATGTAACTCTTTTGCGGTGTGTTTGTTGGGATCCGATGAACGTTGAGTTTCTGATCAGATCTATCTTTTTATATCCATGAAAGTTATTTGAGTTTCTTTGATCTCTTATATGCATGATTGCTTATAGCCTCGTATTTCTTCTCCGATATTTGGGTTTTTTTGGCCAACTTGATCTATTTATCTTGCAATGGGAAGAGGTGCTTGATACGTCTCCAATGTATCTATAATTTTTTATTGTTCCATGCTATTATACTATCCATCTAGGATGTTTTATATGCATTTATATGCTATTCAATATGATTTTTGGGACTAATCTATTAACCTAGAGCCCACTGCCAGTTTCTACTTTTTTCTTGTTTTTGAGTATCGCAGAAAAGGAATATCAAACGGAGTCCAATTGACCTGAAAATTTACAGAGATCATTTTTGGACCAGAAGAAGCCCATGGACCATCGCAGATGGACCAGAAGAGTCCCGAGGCCACCATGAGGGTGGGGGCGCGCCCTACCCCCCTGGGTGCGCCCCCTACCTCGTGGCCGCCTTGTGGACCCCCCTAACTTGTTCCTGACGCCAACGCCTCTTATATATCCCCAAACTTCCAAAAAATAACCTAGATCAGGAGTTCCACCGCCGCAAGCCTCCGTAGCCATCGAAACCCAATCTAGACCCGTTTTGGCACCCTGCCGGAGGGGGAAATCCATCAACGGTGGCCATCTTCATCATCCCGGGGCTCTGCATGACGAGGAGGGAGTAGTTCACCCTCGGGGCTGAGGGTATGTACCAGTAGCTATGTGTTTGATCTCTCTCTCTCTCTCTCTCTCGTGTTCTTGATTTGGCACGATCTTGATGTATCGCGAGCTTTGCTATTATATTTGGATCTTATCATGTTTCTCCCCCTCTACTCTCTTGCAATGGATTGAGTTTTCCCTTTGAAGTTATCTTATCAGATTGATTCTTTAAGGATTTGAGAACACTTGATGTATGTCTTGCATGTGCTTATCTGTGGTGACAATGGGATATTCACGTGATCCACTTGATGTATGTTTTGGTGATCAACTTGTGAGTTCCCTGACCTCATGAACTGATGCATAGGGGTTGCCACACGTTTTCGTCTTGAATCTCTAGTAGAAACCTTAGGGCATTCTTTGAAGTGCTTTGTGTTGGTTGAATAGATGAATCTGAGATTGTGTGATGCATATCGTATAATCATACCCACGGATACTTGAGCAGACATTGGAGTATCTAGGTGACATTAGGGTTTTGGTTGATTTGTGTCTTAAGGTGTTATTCTAGTACGAACTCTTGAATAGATCGATCAGAAAGTATAAATTTGAGGTGGTTTCGTACCCTACAATAATCTCTTCATTTGTTCTCTGCTATTAGTTAATTTGGAGTGACTCTTTGCTGCATGTTGAGGGATTGTTATATGATCCAATTATGTTATTATTGTTGAGAGAACTTGCACTAGTTAAAGTACGAACTCTAGGCCTTGTTTCAACGCATCTCAATACCGTTTTCACTCACTTTTATCATTAGTTACCTTGTTGTTTTTATATTTTGAGATTACAAAAACCTATATCTACCATCCATATTGCACTTGTATCACCATATTGTAGCGACCAGACCTCAAACGGTCCAATCTCTGTGCTCCGGTGTCATCCCTGGATCAGTAATGCTGACACCACACAGTACTTGAAGGATTTATAACAGAGTAGCAATTACACACTTATTACATCGAGTGTCTCAATAGAGAACTTATTACAATAAATATGGCTTAAGGCCATCTAATAACGATAACAGCGGAAGGCTTAGAAGATAAGTGAGTCCATCAACTCCAACGGCATCACTGAGTATAGAACCACGACCTAAAACTCCTTAATCGTTGTCTGAAAAGTCTAACGTTGCAGCCCAAAAACGGGTCAGCACATGGAATATGCTGGCAAGGTAACACATAGAGAGTAATGGAATGAAACAGCTGTACTATATGCATATTTGGCTGGTGGAAAGCTCTATGGTTACAGTTTTGCGAAAAGCCAATTTTTCCCTACTGCAAAGGAATAAATTTATTTAACTATCATGGTGGTTGTTAATCATTGAGAATGGTTGACAGCATTCTCAATCCCAATTAAACATCATTAAACAAACCCATCAAACTTAATTTTATAGTAACATGTTGAGATTCACATGATAATCCAAGTACTAGATACTCAAGATGTCCATAACCAGGGACACGACTAACCATGATTAGTTTATACACTCTACAGAGGTTTGCGCACTTTTCCCCACAAGACTCGATCTCCTCCGTTGGATTTCTCGCACTACAGGGTGTTTGAGAAACGGATGACCGAGACATAGTCTTTCAGAAGCGCTAGCACCTTACGATCGGGTAGACCGTACCACCTACATCCCCTACATCTGCTAGTCTACCACTGTAAGAGTTCGCACGACTTAGTCAACTATGCTAGAGCCCATAATAGCTTGTGGCTGCACACGGAAGTTTCTAGCATGAATAATCTCATGATCCCTTTGAGCCTGGGTGGCGGTCCAAAAGAAAACAGGCAATCCTGGAATACCCAGGTACCTCAATCCACCCAGATGTGTATTTAAGTTGCCACCTTAGATAAACCATTGATTTAAAAGAAATCTCACATCTGTCATGGATATCACTCACCCAATCCACGTCTACTAGCATAGCATAGCAATAGTAAGCAAACGTAGAAGTAACTCCCAAGGTTTGATAATAAACAGGTAATAGGTACTACCTCAACTACTTCCCAAACCCACAATTTAATTAGATCCTAATCATGCAATGTGTAGAGATTGATCTAATGCAATAAAACTGGGTAGTAGAAGGTATGATCAAAGTGTTACTTGCCTTGCTGATGATCCGGGAAACCTAGTGATTCGAAGTAACAAGCGGCGCACTCCGGGTACTCTATCGCAAACAAACAAGCATACAATAAGTACTCAACTAATGCACAGGTAAAACTCAAATAAGAGATCTAACCAGAAAGTTCAACTTAAGAACTCCGGTTGGCAAAAAGAATCAAATCGAACGAAGCAACGAAAGACAAACGGCAAAATAAAAAGGCTTCGATTACTATTCTGGATCTAGGGCAATTTTTACAGAAACAAAAACTTGTTTAAGTTGGTTAAACGGAAAGAGGGTTTCGAGATGAAACTCCAGGCGCTTGAATCGCCTGATTCCGATAATCGAGCGAAAAGTTATACTAAAACGAAAATCGGATCAGAAATCGCGATCAGAAAAATCGCGGATTTAATCCGAGAAAAAGAAAACAACGAACAGTTTAACGAACGAACGTTCGTTAACTGGATCTAAATGACGAACATGTTCGTTGAAACGAACGAACGAGCGAACGCTCACTAAATAGACTAAACCGAAAATAAAACCGATCTAAAAAAACAAAATCTAAAAAAAAAATTTAAACCACGGCTTTAAAAAAACCAGGCGAGAAAACCGATGGCGAGCGGCGTGGGCGGCGGGGCAGCGGCGTGGCAGCGGCGAGGCGGCGCGGCGCGGGGCGGCGGCTAGGGTTAGGGTTAGGGTGCGGGTGGGCTGCGGCGGGGATCGGGCGGTGCAATTTAAAGGCTGCCCCGGGCGGAGTCCCGCTCGGGTACGGCCCAGAGTCGGTTCGGACTTTTTTTAAAAAAAAAATTTAATTCCGCGCAGAAAAACAAATAAAAGAAATACTTAACAAACTCCAAAAATCCCGAAATAAATTTTCCCCGGCTTTTAAAATCAAGCCGCATAGGATGAACATTTATTTCGGGCCTAAATGCAATTTTGAAAAATGCTCATTTTTCCTAAATTCAAATAAAAAAGCAAATAAAACCAAAAAAATCTTATTTGATTTTTTTATTAAATCCTCAATATTTCTTTATTTTGGGAAAGTCATTTTATTCCCTCTCTCATTATTTTTGTAATAGAAATTATTGAAGATAAAATAAATAAAATCAAATGATCCTATTTTCAAACTTTGAGACAACTCAAATATGAAAATAACAAAATCCCCAACTCTCTCCGAGGGTCCTTGAGTTGCAAAAAATTTCTAGGATCAACCGAAATGCAATAAATATGATATGCAATGATGATCTAGTGTATAACGTTCCAAATTGAAAATTTGGGATGTTACAAACCTACCCCCCTTAAGATGAATCTCGCCCTCGAGATTCGGGTTGGCTAGAAAATAGGTTAGGGTGGTCCTTCAGCAAATCTTCCTCTCGTTCCCAAGTGGCTTCATCCTCCGTGTGTTGGCTCCAGTGAACTTTGCAAAACTTGATAACATTGTTGCGGGTGACTCGACTGGCATACTCTAGAGTCTTAACTGGTTTCTCCTCATAGGTCAAATCACTGTCCAACAGAATTGCTTCCAGTGGTACCGTATCCCTTAGTGGTATGTCAGCCATCTCTGCGTGGCACTTCTTCAACTGGGATACATGAAACACGTCGTGAAGTCTTGACAGTCCTTCGGGTAATTCCAACTTGTAGGCTACTTCTCCCATACGTTCCAACACTTTGTATGGGCCTACGAAACGTGGCGCTAGTTTTTCCTTAACTCCAAAGCGCTTAACTCCTCGAAGTGGTGATACTCAAAGATAAACTCGGTCTCCGACTTCGTAACCTGTCTCCTTGTGTTTAGAGTCTGCATAACTCTTCTGCCTGGATTGAGCTACCTTTAGTCTGTCGCGAATTAATTTCACTTTCTGTTCAGATTCCTTTATCAGATTCGGTCCAAACAACTGGCAATCTCCAACTTCATCCCAAGACAATGGGGTCCTGCACCTCCTTCCGTACAAGGCTTCGAAAGGGGCCAGCTTCAAACTAGATTGGGTAGCTGTTGTTGTAAGAGAACTCTGCATATGGCAAATTCTCATCCCAACTAGATTCGTAATCTAGCGCACAAGCTCTTAGCATATCCTCCAAGATCTGGTTGACTCT
The DNA here is from genome assembly GCF_018294505.1 of Triticum aestivum. Classification (NCBI taxonomy): domain Eukaryota; kingdom Viridiplantae; phylum Streptophyta; class Magnoliopsida; order Poales; family Poaceae; genus Triticum; species Triticum aestivum. Next base: position 418,104,945 of record NC_057812.1, on the reverse strand, counting down.
CTCAGTTTGTCCATCTGTCTGCGGGTGGAAAGTTGTGCTAAACTCTAGTCCGGTTCCCAAAGTCTCATGCAACTGATTCCAGAACTTTGAAGTAAACTGGGTTCCTCTATCTGATACAATGCTCCTCGGAACTCCATGCATACATACAATCCTGGTCATGTATATCTTTCCCAACTTTGCACTGGTATAGGTAGTCTTCACTGGAATTAAATGAGCTACCTTTGTCAAACGATTGACTACAACCCATATCGAGCCATAGCCTGAACGTGTTCTGGGCAATCCTCTAATAAAATCCATGCCTAGCTTATCCCACTTCCATTCGGGTATCGGCAATGGTTGTAGCAATCCTGCTGGCTTCTGATGCTCTGCCTTCACTCTCTGACATACATCACAAACTGCTACATACTCCGCAATATCCTTCTTCATTCCGGTCCACCAGAAAATATCCTTCAAATCCAAATACATCTTGGTATTTCCTAGGTGAATCGAATATGGTGAATCATGGGCCTCTTGCAGAATTAGCTTTCTAATCTTTGGATCATTTGGTTCATAGACGCGGTCTTCAAACCATAGGGTATCGTGCTCATCCTCACGAAATCCCTTAGCTTTTCCTTTGCTAATTTTCTCCTTAATAGAAGCAATCTCCTTGTCAGTCCTTTGGGCTTCTCTGATTTTATCCATCAATGTAGACTGAATCTCCAATGCTGCTACATAGCCTCTCGGGACTATTTCTAAACATAGCTCTTGAAGATTTTCGGCTAACTCCCTTGGTAATTCTCCCGTCATTAGGGTGTTGACATGGCTCTTACGGCTTAATGCGTCAGTTACTACATTAGCCTTTTCGGGGTGATAATGCAATTTCATATCATAATCCTTGATGAGCTCCAACCAGCTCCTTTGTCTGAGATTCAACTCCTTCTATGTGAAAATATACTTCAAACTCTTATGATCCGTATACACCTCGCAATGGTTTCCAATCAGAAAATGTCTCCAAGTCTTCAGTGCATGCACTACGGCTGCTAACTCCAAATCATGCATAGCATAATTCAACTCATGAGGCTTAAGCTGTCGTGAGGCATATGAAACAACTTTCCCTTCCTGCATAAGCACTAATCCAAGTCCTCGACGTGAAGAGTCGCAATACACCTCATAATCCTTGGTCTGGTCTGGCAAAATCAACACTGGTGAAGTAACCAAGCGTTTCTTCAACTCCCGAAAACTAGCCTCACATTCCTCAGTCCATATGAACTTGGTATCCTTCTTCAACAACTCCGTCATAGGCTTCGCAATCTTCAAGAAATTCTCAATAAACCTCCGGTAGTATCCTGCGAGTCCAAGAAAACTCCAGATCTCTCCCACAATGGTTGGCGCTTTCCACTTGGTCACGGTATCAACTTTAGTGGGGTCTAATGCTATACCTTCTTCGGATATAATGTGTCCGAGAAATCCAACTTCCTTTAACCAAAACTCACATTTGCTAAACTTGGCATATAATTGGTGTTCTCTGAGCTTTCCAAGAACCAAACGCAAATGTTCCTTATGCTCCTCTTCATTCTTCGAGTAAACCAGGATATCATCAATAACACTACGACGAACTTATCCAAGAACTCCATAAACACCTTGTTCATCATGTTCATAAAATATGCAGGTGCGTTAGTCAGACCAAATGACATAACGGTATACTCATACAGCCCATACCTGGTGGTAAAAGCTGTCTTGGGTATATCCTGTTCGCGAATCTTCAACTGGTGGTATCCTGATCGCAGATCGGTCTTGGAAAATACCTTAGCTCCTTGCAATCGATCAACCAGATCATTCATCATCGGTAGTGGGTACTTGTTCTTGATGGTTACTTCATTCAATCCTCGATAATCGACAACCATCCTTAACGATCCATCCTTCTTCTCCACTAGAAGTACTAGCGATCCCCAAGGTGAAGAACTTGGGCGAATATAACCTTTATCCAGTAACTCCTTAATTTGCTTCTTAATTTCCACCAAATCCTTTGTAGGCATCCTATATGGTCTCTTTGATATTGGCCCTGTGCCTGGCAATAGCTCAATCAAAAACTCAATATCTCTATCCGGTGGCATGCCTGGCAACTCTTCTGGAAATACTTCGGGGAAATCCTTTACTACTGGTACTTCCTCCTGCACAACTCCTGTTAAGCAATTTACTTGAGTCCTCTTTGGCACATGTCGGGATACATACTTGATCCTTCTCCCTTATGGGGTGGTAAGCAAAATTGACTTACTAGCACATTCAATATTCCCTTCATACTTTGATAACCAATCCATGCCTAATAATACATCCAATCCTTGGGATTCCAATACTATTAGGTCTGAGGGGAAAACATAGTTACCAATCCTTAATGGTAACCGATCACACCATAGACTAGCCGTATATTCTGGTCCAGGCGAGGATACTAACATGGGTGACCCAAGGGCTTGGGTTGGCAGTTTATACTTATCCACAAATCCCCTGGATATGTATGAATGCGATGCACCAGTATTGAAAAGAACGAGTGCAGTAAATGACTTAACCAAAAACTTACCGATTACTGCATCCGGCTGTTCTTCAACCTCCTCCACACTAACGTGGTTCACCTGTCCCCTGTTGAAAGGGTTCGGCTTCTTCCCAGAGCTTCCATTGCCATTTCCATTTTGTGTTCAGGACATTCATTGGCATAATGTCCGGTCTTCTGGCACTTAAAGCAAGTGAATTGGCTCAGGTCTTTCTTGGCTGGGGTTGATGGGTTGGTACGGTTCTGGCCGTTGCTTCCTCCATTACCATTACCATTCATGGGGCCATTGTGATTGTCTGAGCTACCTCCTCCATGGGTATGCTGAAAATGTCCTCCCGGTCTAGGGGTAAATCGTGGCTTCTGCTGAGCTCCTGAATTGTACTTTCCTTGTGCATACTTCCTCTTGCGATTTTCAATTTGCTGCTACTTCCCTTCAATCATAAGAGCACGATCTACCAACTCCTGGTAGTTGTTGAAGGTTGCTACCATCAACTGCATGCTCAACTCATCATTAAGTCCTTCCAGAAACTTCTCCTTCTTAGCCGCATCCGTAGCAACATCATATGGGGCATAACGTGCTAATTTACTAAAGTCCTCCACACACTGGCCAACTGTCCATCCTCCTTGGCGCAAGTTGCGAAACTCTCGCTTCTTCAAGGCCATAGCTCCTGCTGAAACATGGGCAGTTCGAAAAGCCTGCTGAAACTGGTCCCATGTGATAGTGTCGACAGGGAAAGTGGCTGTAAAATTCTCCCACCATGATGTTGCGGGTCCTTCAAGCTGATGTGCGGCAAACTTCACCTTCTCCGCATATGTGCATCCTGTTGTGGTCAACTCTCTCGCTGTCTTTCGGCGCCAATCATTTGCTACTATCGGATCGGTGCTATTGGAAAACACCGGCGGATTCAGCCTAAGAAAACGGGCTAAGTGATCAACAGGTGGTGGTGGTGGTGGTGGGTTGTTGTTGTTGTTCCCCTGATTCTGATTCTGGACTAGCAACTGCATCAATGTGTTCTGATGCTGGATCAACTGAGTGAGCTCCGGTGGAAAGGTAAATCCGGGGTCACGTCTCGGAGGCATCTGAGGGTTTAGAAAAGATGAGATTTAAGAATAGAGGGGGTCTAAAGAGAAAACACTGCCCATATGCACATGAGGCAAAAGCAAACATTTCACTTCATTCAATCAAACAAGGGCATACAATCGATCTAACTATCGCAAAAGTGCTCGGACTACTGTATTTACATGGTGGACTAGTACTACTGATGAGGTGGTCTACTAGAAATATTCTTCGGTTGCAGACTCCATGATATCTGCTCCGGCTTCATCAACATAGTCATCATCGCTATCATCTGGATCCGAGTCAGTGTCGTCGATGATGATGTAGTCTTCTGGGCGAATCTCCTTGAGTTCTTCGTCTTCATCTACTGGTGTAGGGCCTCCCATAAATATCCTGATCTTCATTGTTAGGTCGGCATTCTTATCCACTAATACTTCAATTTCTTCTTCATAATCTTCACATGTAGCCTTGAGTTCTTCCTCCAGTTCCTTGATTCTTGTCCTTGCCTTCTTCAGGTCTATCATGTCGGCACACATCTGGTTCTCCTGACGTCGAATGTGCTTGTTTAATTCCTGGATAAAATATGTAATTGATCTATCCTTTCTGGTGGTGATCATCTCCCAGTGCTCATCTCGGTGCCCACAGATCTGGTAGATAGTATCCTTGAGATCTTTGTGGTAGACTTCTCCAATGCGTCCCATGGCGATGTGAGCTGCCATGCTCTTTCCTAGACTCCAAGTTGGTGCATCAAAAGAAAACTCTATGGGCTTAGTGACTGGCATGAACATCCTTCCTGGAACTTGAACTTGAATCATTCGGTGCTCTTCTTCAGGTAAAGTGGCGTTGTAGGTTCCGGTGAAGCTTGGTACTCCTATGTTCAGATATCTAGTGACTTCCTTCAAGTGACGTCCAAAGGGTGTATCTTCATCCGGTTGCGTGAACTGTTGGGGAACGTAGTAATTTCAAAAAAATTCCTACGCACATGCAAGATCATGGTGATGCATAGCAACAAGAGGGGAGAGTGTTGTCTACGTACCCTCGTAGACCGATAGCGGAAGCGTTATGACAACGCGGTTGATGTAGTCGTATGTCTTCACGGCTCGACCGATCAAGCACTGAAACTACGGCACCTCCGAGCTCTAGCACACGTTCAGCTCGATGACGATCCCCGGACTCCGATCCAGCAAAGTGTCGGGAAAGAGTTCCGTCAGCACGACGGCGTGGTGACGATCCTCATGTTCTACCGTCGGAGGGCATCGCCTAAGCATCGCTACAATATTATCGAGGATTATGGTGGAGGGGGCACCGCACACGGCTAAGAGAACGATCTCCAAGATCAACTTGTGTGTCTAGAGGTACCCCTGCCCCCGTATATAAAGGAGCAAGGGGGAGGGGCGGCCGGCCAGGAGGATGCGCGCCAGGGAGGAGTCCTACTCCTACTGGGAGTAGGACTCCCTCCTTTTTCCTTGTCCAACTAGGCGTCCCCCTCCTTGTCCAATTCGGACTAGAGGGGGAGGGGGCGCGCGGCCTGCCCTGGCCGCCCCTCCTCTTCTCCACTTTGGGCCCATGAGGCCCATTAACCCCCGGGGGGGTTCCGGTAACCCCCCGGTACTCCGGTTTTATCCGAAACTTCTCAGGAACACTTCCGGTGTCCGAATATAGCCGTCCAATATATTAATCTTTATGTCTCGACCATTTCGAGACTCCTCGTCATGTCCGTGATCACATTCGGGACTCCGAACAATCTTCAGTACATCAAAATATATAAACTCATAATGAAACTATCATCATAACGTTAAGCATGCGGACCCTACGGGTTCGAGAACAATGTAGACATGACCGAGACACGTCTCCAGTCAATAACCAATAGCGGAACCTGGATGCTCATATTGGCTCCTACATATTCTACGAAGATCTTTATCGGTCAGACCGCATAACAACATACGTTGTTCCCTTTGTCATCGGTATGTTACTTGCCCGAGATTCGATCGTCGGTATCTCAATACCTAGTTCAATCTCATTACTGGCAAGTCTCTTTACTCGTTTCGTAATACATCATCTTGAAATTAACTCATTAGTTGCAGCTTGCAAGGCTTATCTGATGTGCATTATCGAGAGGGCCCAGAGATACCTCTCCGACAATCAGAGTGACAAATCCTAATCTCGAAATACGCCAACCCAACATGTACCTTTGGAGACACCTGTAGAGCTCCTTTATAATCACCCAGTTACGTTGTGACGTTTGGTTGCACACAAAGTGTTCCTCCGGCAAACGGGAGTTGCATAATCTCATAGTCATAGGAACATGTATAAGTCATGAAGAAAGCAATAGCAACATACTAAACGATCGGGTGCTAAGCTAATGGAATGGGTCATGTCAATCACATCATTCTCCTAATGATGTGATCCCGTTAATCAAATGACAACACATGTCTATGGTTAGGAAACATAACCATCTTCGATTAACGAGCTAGTCAAGTAGAGGCATACTAGTGACGTTTAGTTTGTCTATGTATTCACACAAGTATTATGTTTCCGGTTAATACAATTCTAGCATGAATAATAAACATTTATCATGATATAAGGAAATAAAATAATAACTTTATTATTGCCTCTAGGGCATATTTCCTTCATGAACTTGTTCCTTGCATCCGCCATCCTAAAGAGTAGAAAAGATGAGAGGTCAGAAGAGAAGAGAGTGAGTAGTGATCTAGGTCTTTAGCTAAGTGGTCGTGTCCTACAGTCAGCGTGTGCTCTGATACCATCTTGTAGCGACTAGACCTCAAACGGTCCAATCTCTGTGCTCCGGTGTCATCCCTGGATTAGTAATGCTGACACCACACAGTACTTGAAGGATTTTTAACAGAGTAGCAATCACACACTTATTACATCGAGTGTCTCAATAGAAACCTTATTACAATAAATATGGCTTAAGGCCATCTAATAATGATAACAACGGAAGGCTTAGAAGATAAGTGATTCCATCAACTCCAACAGCATCACTGAGTATAGAACCACGACCTAAAACTCCTTAATCATCGTCTGAAAAGTCTGCAACATTAACGTTGCAGCCCAAAAACGGGTCAGCACATGGAATATGCTGGCAAGGTAACACATAGAGAGTAATGGAATGAAACAGCTATACTATATGCATATTTGGCTGGTGGAAAGCTCTATGGTTACAGTTTTGCGAAAAGCCAATTTTTCCCTACTGCAAAGGAATAAATTTATTTAACTATCATGGTGGTTGTTAAACATTGAGAATGGTTGACAACATTCTCAATCCCAATTAAACATCATTAAACAAACCCGTCAAACTTAATTTTATAGTAACATGTTGAGATTCACATGATAATCCAAGTACTAGATACTCAAGATGTCCATAACAAGGGACACGGCTAACCATGATTAGTTTATACACTCTGCAGAGGTTTGCGCACTTTTCCCCACAAGACTCAATCTCCTCCGTTGGATTTCTCGCACTACGGGGTGTTTGAGAAACAGATGATCGAGACATAGTCTTTTAGAAGCGCTCGCACCTTACCATCGGGTAGACCGTACCACCTACATCCCCTACATCTGCTAGTCTACCACTGTAAGAGTTCGCACGACTTAGTCAACTATGCTAGAGCCCATAATAGCTTGTGGCTGCACACGGAAGTTTCTAGCATGAATAATCTCATGATCCCTTTGAGCCTGGGTGGCGGTCCAAAAGAAAACAGGCAATCCTGGAATACCCAGGTACCTCAATCCACCCAGATGTGTATTTAAGTTGCCACCTTAGATAAACCATTGATTTAAAAGAAATCTCACATCTGGCATGGATATCACTCACCCAATCCACGTCTACTAGCATAGCATAGCAATAGTAAGTAAACGTAGAAGTAACTCCCAAGGTTTGATAATAAACAGGTAATAGGTACTACCTCAACTACTTCCCAAACCCACAATTTAATTAGATCCTAATCATGCAATGTGTAGAGATTGATCTAATGCAATAAAACTGGGTAGTAGAAGGTATGATCAAAGTGTTACTTGCCTTCCTGATGATCCGGGAAACCTAGTGATTCGAAGTAACAAGCGGCGCACTCCGGGTACTCTATCGCAAACAAACAAGCATACAATAAGTAGTCAACTAATGCACAGGTAAAACTCAAATAATAGACCTAACCAGAAAGTTCAACTTAAGAACTCCGGTTGGCAAAAAGAATCAAATCGAACGAAGCAACGAAAGACAAACGGCAAAAGAAAAAGGCTTCCATTACTATTCTGGATCTAGGGCAATTTTTACAGAAACAAAAACTTGTTTAAGTTGGTTAAACGGAAAGAGGGTTTCGAGACGAAACTCCAGGCGCTTGAATCGCCTGATTCCGATAAACGAGCGAAAAGTTATACTAAAACGAAAATCGGATCAGAAATCGCGATGAGAAAAATCGCGGATTTAATCCGAGAAAAAGAAAACGATGAACAATTTAACGAACGAACGTTCGTTAACTGGATCTAAATGATGAACACGTTCGTTAAAACGAACAAACGAGCGAACGCTCACTAAATAGACTAAACCAAAAATAAAACCGATCTAAAAAAACCGTGGCTTTTAAAAAATCCGGGCGGTTTTCTAAAGAAAACCGCCGGCGACGGCGGCTACCTCGGGCGGCGGGGCGGCTCCGGCGAGGGGCGCGGGTGGCGGGGCAGCGGCGCGACAGCAGCGAGGCGGCACGGGGCGGCGGCTAGGGTTAGGGTTAGGGCGCGGGTGGGCTGGTGGGCTGCGGCGGGGCTCGGGCGACGCTATTTAAAGGCTGCCCCGGGTGGAGTCCCGCTCGGGTATGGCCCGGAGTCGGTTCGGACTTTTTTTAAATTAATTCCATGCAGAAAAACAAATAAAAGAAATACTAAACGGACTCCAAAAATCCCGAAATAAATTTTCCCTGGCTTCTAAAATCAAGCCGCACAGGATGAACATTTATTTGGGGCCTAAATGCAATTTTGAAAAACGCGCATTTTTCCTAAATTCAAATAAAAAAGCAAATAAAACAAAAAAAATCTTATTTGATTTTTTTATTAAATCCTCAATATTTCTTTATTTTGGGAAAGTCATTTTATTCCCTCTCTCATTATTTTTGTAATAGAAATTATTGAATATAAAATAAATAAAATCAAATGATCCTATTTTCAAACTTTGAGACAACTCAAATATGAAAATAACGAAATCCCCAACTCTCTCCAAGGGTCCTTGAGTTGTGAAAAAATTCTAGGATCAACCAAAATGCAATAAATATGATATGCAATGATGATCTAGTGTATAACATTCCAAATTGAAAATTTGGGATGTTACACATATCTTCGCCGAACATTGCACCTTTACAATTTACCATTATATTGGGTATGTTGGGACACAAGAGACTCTTTGTTATTTGGTTGCAGGGTTGTTTGAGAGAGACCATTTTCATCTACACCTCCCACGGATTGATAAACCTTAGGTCATCCACTTGAGGGAAATTTGCTACTGTCCTACAAACCTCCGCACTTGGAGGCCCAACAACGTCTACAAGAAGAAGGTTGTGTAGTAGACATCAAGCTCTTTTCTGTGCTTTGTAGTGGGTTTGATCTTACGGTGCTTGATCCCAGTGACAGAAAGGGAAACGACACGTATGTATCGTTGCTACTAAGGATAAAACGATGGGGTCTATCTCTACATAGATAGATCTTGTCTACATCATGTCATCGTTCTTATTGCATTACCCCATTTCTCCATGAACTTAATACACTAGATGCATGTTGGATAGTGGTCGATATGTGGAGTAATAGTAGTAGATGCAGGCAGGAGTCGGTCTACTAATCTTGGACGTGATGCCTATATAATAATCATTGCCTGGATATCGTCATAATTATTTGAAGTTCTACCAATTGCTCAACAGTAATTTGTTTACCCACCGTTTGCTATTTTTTTCGAGAGAAGCCACTAGTGAAACCTACGGCCCCCAGGTCTTCTTTCTCATATATTTTCCTTTGCGATCTACTTTTCTCTTGCATTTATTTTTAGATCTATTAAACCAAAAATACAAAAATGCCTTGCTGCATTTTTTCCTTATTTATTTTATTTAGTGTTCGATCTATCAATTTACTACAAATTTATCTCATGTCCGTTTGCCACTTGAGGCACCGTACCCCGAAAGGGATTGACAACCCCTTTAACACGTCGGGTTCCGAGGATTGGTTATCTCTATGCAGGGGCTGTTTATGTTGTGTTGCTTGGTTCTCCTACTGGTTCGATAACCTTGGTTTGATATCTGACGGAAATACCTACCGCCGATGTGCTGCATCATCCCTTCCTCTTTGGGGAAATACCAACGTAGCTTCAAGCGACATCATAAAGTGATGTTCCTTTTAAGTAATGCGGATGTCAATCCAGAGGCGTTGATAAATGCTTCTGTCCTGCTTTTTTCTCGGGTATCCTTATTTAGTTCCCATCAAGATAATCATGATGCTTCTGTTTGTTGGTGTACTTTTCATTAATTCTTATTGACAATTGAGATGTCGCTGTTAATCTTGTACCACTGCCAAAACAAAGTAACAATACTATATCCCTTTTTTTTATTTTTTTGCAAATAGCGATGCGTATCTCCATACCCGGGCATGTCTTCCTCAATTTTAGTGGAACTGCACAAAATTGAATGGCCATTGTTGTTCCGCCTCACTGTCCTCTGCCACATGGTTCTTCCTTCCTCGAGCTTGATTACTGAGAAGAAATAGACCATAGTGATGATTTGTCGAACCTCATAGGTGCCTCACCCAAACTTGATGCCAAATGGATGATGCATCACCACGATGACCTGTCGATGCTCATGGTTGCGTCTCATGGTTGCATTGGCTGGTGAAGCTGATCGATTTTCAACGAAAAACAAGTTGTCTTCCATCAGTGCTCTTTGCTTGTTACCCACAAAGATGATATACTTCATTAGTTCACCTTGGTTACATTGGAGACGCAGTCGTCTTTCGCGTTGGTGCAATTTTATCACACAATTGGCTATGAACCAAATATTTCCTCAAAGAAGGATCGATGTTGGTACTAAGAGCATAAGTTTTATATTGATTTCCATGCCTTCTCACAACTTTGTCTTCAGCTCCGCTGTAATTTTATTTCTCCAGCTATTAACTAAATATGTGGTCAGACTTTGATTAAAAAATGGTGTGGACTAAAAACCCGGATGGACGTAGTAGCCCTCCTTTTTATTTACTATGCATATTAGATTTGATTGAAGTCAAACTTTGTAAAGTTTGAACAAGTTTAGGCCGAACACAACAAACCATAATTATTGAGAGAGGGCAAACTATACATACTCTCAAACTTTTCCGATAATTGAAATTAAAATTCTTTATTTGTACACACTCTCACACCTTTCCGATAATTTGGCGCATGTCTGGTTGTTCACTTAACGGGGGGTAGTGTACCGTGGAACGAGATCCTCTGACATTGCAAGGGAAGTCAGGTAGAGCTACACCTCCCTGACTTTGCTTCGCCACAACCGCACTAAAACCAAGGTGTCACAGTCGTTAACTACAGTAATTACCGACACTAATCGTCTATAGCAGATTATCTATAGTGCCAACACCACCTCTCTGTCTTCCCTTCTTTTTTCTACACAAAGCAGCATTGTGCTTCTCTGCCTTTCCTTGTGTATGCCAGAGGAGCCGGCTCCATCTACCACACGTGAGGGACGGGAAGTGCGACCATGATGCGTGGATCGTTAGTTGACCGTAACTAGTTTTCTTCACTGGTACGTTAAATAAAGAGTTTCGTTTCGTACTTACACAATTTAAAACAATTGTTATGGAGAGAAAAAGAAAACCAATCCACTATATATTAGTAGTATACATGAGTACTATATAAGAACTATATAAGCTGGAGCATCAGCGCTTGTTCCCTAGGGTTTGCACTCTCCACACTCTCGCTGCACTACATATATATACATGCTGGAGGCTCGGCGTTCCTTTGCCAGGATTTACTATATTCATAGTCTCTCACCCTCTTCACCAGATCTAAACAAGACTGCGTTGGCCTCTGTCTCTCTCTCCCCCCTCACAGCTGGTGAAGGAGCCGTCCGGATCCCGTCGCACCGGGAAGGGAGGAGGTGCAGCGTTCACTCTATCGCCTTCGGCGAGGGAGGCAATCCACTCCCGGCTGCGCTGAACTCTTTCACCCAGCGCCTATGCGGGAGGGCCACTGATCCCTTCTTCCTTGCTGCTGTACGTAGTGCGGGTAGATCCGGCCTCCCACCGCGCGCCTAGCCACATCCCGACGACCCTAAGGTATAACTTTCTTTGAAACCGTCATTGCTCTAACTTCATGCGGATCTTTTTCGATTCTGTAGTCGAATCTAGGTCTTGGTTCAAAGAGAAAAGAAGGGTGGGGTGGGGTGGAGCATGAATCTAGGACGTGCTTCAATGAGGAAAGGAGGGAGGGAAAGTAGTATAGACTGGCTATGCAGCCACTTTGTTGGTTGAAAAGGGAAAAATGGGGTAACCCAGTACACACATCTATTGAAAAAGGAAAGAAATGGGGGGGGGGTTGGGTAGTTTGTGCAGGAGTAGATTTGCTGCCCTCACATAGGAAAAAGGTTCAAAGAGAACAAATATGGGACCAACGCAGATATGCTGCTTAGCAACATACTTTGCATCACCCATTTATACGTGTGGACGCACATGGTGCTGGCATGTCCCATGTCCCATAGAACTATTTTGTTGTTTTTAATCTAAGAATGCCGCTGGAAAATTGAAGCAATGCCACTGTTAAAAGTAAGTTACATTTTAAACGAATGTTGTTTTAAGAGAATGTCTCTGTTAATATGAATCAATGCAACCGTTTTAGAAATGCTATTGTCCAACTTTGCTTTCCATCAAGATAAGTTAGATGCTTCTTTTTGTCGCCGTTTGTTTCATCCTCCTTTATTGGCCAGTAATTGTTTCCTTTTTTGCCTCTCTTAAAACATGGATATATATTCAACTTGTTGCTATAGCGAACTTAAATGTCACACTGGAAACTTTTCTTGATTTCAGTGAAACTGCACAAAACGAGATTGGATTTCCTATTTGTGTTGGTAGATTCATATTTTATCTTGCGTGTCTCATGAAAGGTCAGTACAGGCCTTCATCCACATGATTGTGCAGTGTTCTTTGAGATGTTGTGCTACTTGTATTGGTACTGTTTTAAATAAATGTTGCATTGAAGCTATTGTATTGCTGTCTTTTCCCGTTAAGTAGTGAACAAAAATTGGACCAACCCAGACATGATGCTTGTTGCTTTGTTACAACAAACTCTGCACCAACTCCTTTATAAGTAGATGGAAGCACATGGTGTTGTTGCGCCCACTCTCCCCTGGAACTGTTTATGCTTTTTGTTAATCTAATGTCGCTAGTAAAATTAAGCAATGCCACTCTCAGAATTAACTATTGAATCTTAGTTCAAAACTACAACACTTGTTAGGGATCGGCGGGAGTAACATTTCTGTTAGGGATTGACCGGAGTACATGTTTAAGAAATGTATTGTTGACATAATGTCTTTGTTATTATATATCAGTTACAGTGTTTTACAAATGGCACTAACCTGCTTTGTAGTTCTTTATATGAATCAGTGTTTTACCAAGGTATTATTAAGATAATATCTCTGTTAATATGAATCAGTCGCATTGTTTTAGGAATGGTACTTTTCTGCTTTGTCGTTCTTTATACATGTTGAAACAAGGCATTGTTAATATAATGTCTTAATATGAATGAATCACACTGATTGAGAATTGCTACTCTCCTGCTTTGTTTTCCATTAAGATAAGGTAGATGCTTTTTCCTCTGAGAGTATAAGTCATCAACTGTTATTTCTCAGTAATTGTTTCCCTTATACCTATTGTTGAAAATAGGGATATCAAAACTTCTGCTCGGTTTTATTTCGACATTGATTTTAGTTGAACTACACAAAAGGAGCCAATGTGTTTAAGGCAAATTGTTGCATTATTGGGCCCAGTTGGTCTTTCCACTTTGCAGAAAGAAGCAGTCACTATTTGTGATACATTACAAAAGGAATGATCGAGAAGCTTAGAGTATTAGTAGACGCTGGTGACATGACTAGTATAGAGACCAAGGAAAACTCAAGTCAACAGCATGTGGGGTGCAAAATTCACTCCATAGGGAAAGGTATGACCAAGTCAGTCACCGGCGAGCTGTAACAAACGAGGTCAGTATCGACCTGCATCCACATGATCGTGCTTTGTTATGTTGTGTTGATTATATTGTTGCATTGTTTTGAATAAATATTTAATTCAAGCTATTGTATGGCTATCTTTTCCTGTTAAGATAATGAAGATGATTATAGTTGTAGGCGTATGTTTAATCAACTAGTACCACTATTATATTCATCACGCTTCTTCTGTATTTATACAGACAGGGATGCTCAGCTTGATTTTAGTGGAACTGCACAAAATGTTCAGATGGTTCATGTCCTCCATAATACTTCATGCACAATACATCGAATGGTTATCTAATCATTCATCGTCACCTTGAGCCACCGGACTATCTACTTGAATGGAGATGCCAACGTGTTTAATGCTTTGCAACATATAAATATGAAATACACCATGCTACTCAAGACATTGTTTGATTTTAGTTGAACTGCAGAAAAAGATACGCTGGTTAATCCGGCTGCATGTGCCATTTCAATGTGCAAACTGATGACAAACCATGCACGTCTGAATGGAGCTACCAACGTCTTCAAGGCAGAAGAATTCCCACAAGTTCAAGGGAAAGAACTCTGTCCAGCAGAATACTACCTTTAAGAAGGGTAAGAAGAAAGACAAAAAGAGAGATGGCTGCTTTACTTGTGGTTTAGAGGAACACTGGGCAAACAAGTGCCCAAACAAGTACAAGAAGCCTGGACAGGACTCCAAGTCTGTCAATGTTACTCTAAGAAACAATGATGGGCCATCTGGGTATGGTAATCTGTTTACCGTACTTTCAGTTTCTCAGTCCACCGGTTGGTGGGTTGACACTGGAGCCCATATTCATGTGTGTGCTGATGTGTCTTTGTTTTCTTGCAGCATATAAATACGAAATCCACCGTGCTACCCAAGACATTGTTTGATTTCAGTTGAACTGCACAAAAAGATACGCTGGTTAATCCAGCGCCATGTGTCATTTAAATGTGCAAACTGATGACAAACCCTACCCATTCGACAATCATAGGCATTACATATTTTGAATGGGAATAGTTTGTCAAAGTTTAATCATTGATGTTAGCAAGAAGACGTTAGTTTAATATATCGGAATTGGAAAACCTTGTCAAATTTTGCTCGTTGATGTTAGCCAGAAGACATGTGAAAGCACAAGCGCTCCCTGGGTGATTTTGGTAATTAATGTCAACACATGTCTTGTTGGACTAATACTTCTATCTAGTATATTTCAGATGAGTTAAATAGTGGAGTGGCATGGACAAGAGGATGTGGAACCCCTTCAAGATGCTAAGGACAAAGATTGGCAAAAGCTCAAGACTCTACATTTTCATTTTAGTGTTCCAAGATCACATTGAGTCCATAGGAAAAGCCAATACTATTAAAAGGGGATGAGGTGTTGCTTAATGGCTTGCTTGCTCAAATGCTTAGTGATATGCTCCAAAAGCCCTCAACCACTTTCTCATATCCACATATGTCCCAAACCAAAAGTCAAACTCGGCCCCACCGATTTGATCTATCCGGCGCCACCGAGTTCACTTGACATAGCCACTACGAGAAACCCTAATCACTTCGGTCTCACTGATGGGATCTCAGTCTCACCAAGATGGGCTTGCAAACTGTCTGTTATCTGTTGCAATTATCTTGGTCTCACCAAGACATGCAATCGGTCCCACCGAGTTTGCTTGACCAACTCTTTGTTTTGCTTATTACCAAAATCGGTCCCACCGAGTTTGAGTAATCGGTCAAACCGGGTTAACGTTTTACCCTAATCCTAGCACATCGGTCCCACCAAGTTGATCATATCGGTCCCACCGAAAATCCTAACGTTCATATTTTGAACCATATCGGCCTGACCGAGTTTCTCGATTTGGTCCCACCAAGTTTGGTGAATTGTGTGTAACGACTAGATTTTGTGTGGAGGCTATATATACCCCTCCACCCTTCCTCCACTCGTGGAGAGCGCCATTAGAATGTGCCTACACTTCAAGCATTCATTTTCTGAGAGAGAACCACCTACTCATGTGTTGAGACCAAGATATTCCAATCCAACCACAAGAATCTTGATCTCTAGCCTTCCCCAAGTTGCTTTCCACTCAAATCATCTTTCCACCAAATCTAAATTTGTGAGAGAGAGTTGAGTGTTGGGGAGACTATCATTTGAAGCACAAGAGCAAGGAGTTCATCATCAACACACCATCTATTACCTTTTGGAGAGTGGTGTCTCCTAGATTGGTTAGGTGTCACTTGAAAGTCCCTGTCAAGATTGTGGAGTTGAACCAAGGAGTTTGTAAGGGCAAGGAGATCGCCTACTTCCTAAAGATCTACCCAAGTGAGGCAAGTCCTTCGTGGGCGATGGCCATGGTGGGATAGATAAAGTTGCTTCTTCGTGGACCCTTCGTGGATGGAGCCCTCCTTGGACTCATGCAATCGTTACCCTTCGTGGGTTGAACTCTCCATCAATGTGGATGTACGATAGCACCACCTATCGAAACCATGCCAAAATCTCCGTGTCTCCATTTGTGTTTGCACACTCCAATCCCATTCCCTTTACTTTCTTGCAACTTGCATGCTTTACTTTCCGCTGCTCATATACTCTTGTCATGCTTGCTTGAAATGTATTGTGAATATTTAAACTTGTGCTAAAACTCCACCTTAAATTAAATAATTTAAAAACTGCTACTTTTCTTTCTTGAGGGTCTAATCAAAAACCCCTCTAGACACCTCTTCTCGATCCCACAACATGCATTTGATATTTTTGAGTGTGACGCCCTTTGCTGTGAGCAGCGTCGATCGTTTTTTCCTATCCCCTTGTGTCCAATAAATAAATTTGGGTTGAATACTCTACCCTTGAAAACTGTTGCGATCCCCTATACTTGTGGGTTATCACACTACTAGAAAAAAGCCTATACACGGAATCTTACCAGGAGCGCGCTTTAAAACAAGGCACTACTACTACGTAGTAGTATTTCGTTCCAACAAAACGTGCTACTGAAATAAATGTAGCAGTAGAGCGCCTGTAATAAGTTGCACTACTGCTATAATTTCCGCGACCCCGCCGCCAAGCTAGTTATAGCAGCAGCACCTTAACCCAAAGAGCTCTACTGCTATTGATCATAGCAGTAGCGCCTTTTGACAATGCTTTCTACTGCTAAGTTTACTCCACTCCTTACACCTAAATTTAGTCCCACCTCGCTCCGCGAACAGGGTTTCTACCACCTTAAATATGTTACTTCTCAAACTATCACAACCACTTGATCTTCATTGAACTCTATGTGTAGAATTTGTGGCCGCAATATGAGTCTTCTCCGGTTTCTAAACCGGTGAGGACTCATATTGACAATTCATATTGTACACAGAAAGATAATTGATGATCAATGTATTTTTGATGTATATTTTTACATGCTTACACATAGCAGTAGTGCGTTTTAGCAGAAGGCGTTACTGCTACGGGTGTAGCAGCAATGCTTCTTGGCTGAAAGGCACTACTGCTAGGGTGTTTAGCAGTAGTGTGTTTCCCTATAACGCGCTACTGCTAAGCCATTCTATCTTCCCCAACCGGCCGCCCCTCACTCTTGATCTCTCCACTCACACTCACACTCACTCAATCTCCCCCCTCAATCCCCCCGCGCTGGTCCTCCCCCGCCGGCCACCCTCGCCTACCCGTCCTCCCTTTGTGCCATCGTCACCTCCGCCTCCTTCCTGGACTCGGTAATCCTCCCCATTCTCCTTCCTCCCCACCCTTCCTCCTTCCTCCTTCCTCCACTCCTCCATTCGCCGCCGGCCGTCCCCTCCTCGCTCTGCCTTCCTCCTCCCTCCTCTAGTCGCCCCTCCTTCTCCCTCCTCCCTCCTTCATCCACAACCCCCTCCTGACTGCTACATTTTGATTTAGTAGGCTAGTTAATATTTTCTTGTTGATATGCAACATTTTGATATACTTAATAGTTTGTAGTTGATACATAACAATTTTGAATTAGTATGATTAACTGATTAGTAAAACTTTAGACATAGTTGATAGTTTGTTGATATAAGCCTCTGGTCATATATAACACTTTGATTTAGGATAGTTTCTAGGGTTTAGTTGATAGTTTCTAGTTAACTAAATTACTACTAGGGTTTTAGTATATTATTTTTAGACATGGTTGATAGTTTCTAGTGATACTGAAACTATTTACTCATTGGTAGAATCAACATGTCATATTCATTAACTACATTGTAGGAAAGTTCAAATGCTAATGGAATAGGCAGCGGCTTAGTGAGGTGTAGTTCGTTTTTTCTGATAGATATTGGTTTTGATACAAGTATTTGGTTTGCAAGTGCTAAGTTACCGGAGTCGATATGTTGTGTATCTTCATGCTCACAGTGGTTGTTTATGTTGGGCTTATCAAATTTTCTTGTGAGGGCTGGGGGTGTGCTTTTGCTGGTGTGCAAATTAGATATATATTTTCTTGTGAGGGTTGGCGGTGTCCTTTTGCTGGTGTGCAAAATTAGATAGATATTTTCTTGCTACAAGCATCACCCAGGATCGTAATTCAGAGACACCTTTAATTTGTATCACTTACTATACTTACTCACTCACTTAGAAACTTTATGTTATTGTTTTTCTTTTCTGTGGAGTGTATCATTCATCATTGCTCATATTTCTTTAGGAAAATGGCGCGACCACCACCACCACCATGTCGACTATGCAAGTCAAGGTGCGCCAGCATGCAACTAGCAAGTTGTTTGGCATCTAATTTTAGCCGAGTTTTCGTCATGCGGCGGTAAGAAATTATATGAAATATAACAACTATTTTGTTTTTAGTGTTGGAATTAATGCATTGTGTCATTTTGCTTTTTTTACACAGATCGTCCCATGCAATGTGAGGTTGAAATTCAACAAGCTGACAAGGGACATTGTGACCTTTGAGGCTTCTGGGGGTCCCTACACTATGGAGGTCGAGAAATGACGCAATATGTCGCAGATTGGAGGAGATGGATGGGCCCGTTTCCTCACCCACATGGGTGTTACTGGTGGTGAGTTGATCAGCTTCTCCTTCAGAGCAGAAAGACCCAAGCTGGCTGTCATTTATATCAGCAAGGAGGAAGATGATGAAGATGATGAGGACCCACTTGATGAAGATGATGAGGACCCACTTCATGAAGCCATCCATGCTCAAAGAATGAGGCTGAACGAGGAGGAGGTGTGCAACCTATGGGACATAATTCCGCCACGTGATGACTTTGTCGGGGTGCCATTCGTGACCCGCCTGACAAGTACCATGGTCGATCGGCATGATATGGTATGTTATACTAACTGTAGTAATTTGATGATATATATATGTGCTTTATTGTTAAACTTACAAATGCAAATTATCCGATGATATGCTTAGTGAATCCGATGATATGCTTAGTGTAGAGTCCAATGATATGCTGTGTGGAATCTAGTCGATGATATGCTTTAGTGTAGAGTCTGATGACATGCTTATTAGTGTAGAATCCAAGGAACTATTAATAGTGTAGATAATCCATATACACTTATTAGTAGAATTCATGCTTAGTAAAAATGTGTAGTACTATGTCTTTTGATAGTGTAGAAATATATACTTAGTAGGAATATATTTGCAAGAGTATGTGCGAGGCTACTTATTAATTGATATGTTTTTCTCATTCAGAAATTGCCAAAGAGCTTATCTGTGAGTTGTGGTATCGAGCCTGATGAAGAAGGCTCAGCTGGAATACGCCTTACCGCAAGAGGCTCAGTCACCACCTGTACTTATGGCGTGGACACGGACGGTCGCACACACTTAAGCTCGGTTTGGTGAAAGAGATTCCTCATTGACAAGAATCTTTGTGTTGGACAGGCCATCCTAATTACTATCAGGAACACCCACCGTCCAGGCTTGAGGATGATGATCATCGTCGATATCATCTAGAACTACATATGTGTGTGTGGTTGTATAACTATGTATACCTAGTAGAACTACTATATATGTGTGGCTGTAAGACTACCTAGTACTGCTATATTCATGTGAGGATGCATGTTGACTATATATGAAATTGTTATCTAGTACTGCCTAGTACCTATAATGCTTTATAATATTGTATGAGTACTGTATGACTATATGGTAATGTGGTTAATGATATTATTATCTGGTATATGTGAAATTGCAGTTTATTAAAACGGGGTAGCAAGTAGGAAAAAATGATGAAATATACAATAGTAGCGTGGGGATAGAAAAGCGCTACAGCTACTTAATAGTAGAGAGCGTTCTATAAAAGCGCTACTGATATAGTCAATAGTAGTAGCGCGGGTAGCCACACTGCGACCGTGCTAATACTAACTGTTAGATGTAGTGTCGTAGTAGCAGTGTGGCTACCCGCGCTACTACTAGGGTTTTCTCTAGTAGTGTCATGCTACACCACAACTACCCTATGAATTTCAATTTTTAGAGTTTTAAAAAATAAGATATTAGGATATGAACACTTCTATTTAAAAAAACAAAACTTGGACGAATCTAACTAAACTAAATTCCTAAGTGCGTGTCATTTTTCCCCAATGAATATTTTAACAGATACATGCCCACTTACACCCAAGAATTAGAGAGATTCAGAGCAGGGGCTAGAAACACATCCCTCTACTTGAATGAAATAGTACGGAATGAGCACCAAGCAAAGATAAGTATGGGAATGCATCATCCTAATTGTGAAGTGCTGACAAGATAACCAACTGCCAACAGCAACAAAGGCTGAGCCAGCGGCCAGGAAATTAGGAAGCAGGGAATCTTCTTCCAGCATGCAGGTGGTTAGCATTCATGGAACCTGCCATATAATAGGTAGATTTGGTTCGTAGATGTATTTCACTATAACATCAGTTCTGTTTGTCTTGGGGTTTCCTTACAAAATTTCTTATCGAAAATCCAAAGCCTGCATCTTACCTCATGTCAACTCGATTGTGTAGTGTTTCTTCACATGGTCGATCTACGGGATTTGCATCTCATGGGTATATATATAGAAGATTTTTGGATTTCCATCTCTTGGACTTGCCAGAAAATTAACATGAATGTGATGGGATATGAAAATTGCTTTGTCAGCATCCGTGCAATACACAGGGCAGACATGTTATGGTTGACGCCATAAATAACATGAAGATCATACAGTTCATGTAAGTGAGCAGAGGCATAAGTGACTATAACATGTCAGGGTGATAATTAGAAGTAAATTAAAGAACTAAAGATAAAAATCTCAAGATCAAGTTTGTTCTCTAGTGCATATGAGGCTAGTGCTGCCCTGACTTCCATAGTAGACAAATGTTAGAGCAATGGGTGAGAAAGTAGAGAGAGAGGGAACATTGAACTGCCCTATCCTAGTACCATTATCTTGCCGCGGATCCGTGTGGTCGCCGCTTCCCAACAGCCCAATTCATCCTTGGGTTGGTACCCGGCGCTTCCTCTGACCGGCCTCCACATGCATCCCATGGCTGCCTCATCAACCTAACAAACATTCTGGGCAACATGCAGAAATTATATTTTTGCTTAACAAACTCAAGGAGGTTGATCCTCACATGGGACATTCCTTGTAATTCATTAATTATAAAAAATATTATGGAAACTCACTTCTTGTTTTAGAACAGGCACACTAACAAGAAGTCCTTGTGCTTAAGGTCCAAGGAACAACTTCTAGCCTGCTGATAGGAGCATAGAATTAGTAAATCAATTAAACCTGAAAAGAATATGGATATACATACTATAAGCAAAATATAATCATGATCGAAAGTAGACAAACAAAGTAGACATATATCTGTGCATAGAGCCCATCGAAATAAGCAAGAACACCGATAGAACACTGTGAAATATTCTCAAGGCTAAACAGATTTCTCTCAAACTGATGATGAGAGTGATATGATAATTGGATTCTCTCAAAGGAAAGCTTCTTTAGTTGCTAAAATATTCATAGATTGTTGACCCTATACAACCATATATCATTCTTCCATATATGAAGATTTTCATTTGACATTTTAATGTCAGATATAAACAACCACTACCAACTAATTAAGCAACAAAGCCATCTATGAAATATATTCATGCTCAGGTAAGCAAGCACCATTACTCCAGTACTGTAAACAACTAAGTAAGCATATGTTCAGCATACCAAAATCTATATTAAAAAGGGTTGCAACTTTAGGGAACTTACCAAGTACCAACAGAATCCATGATTTAAGTTACAGTTACAAAGCATAGTCAATAGAGCAACTTAAACACAACGCTATGTAACTTAAACATAAATGTACCTGATGTGCCCAAGTCATTTAGACAGTCAAAAAATCTTCAGTGAGAATATGAAATTCATCCTTTACAAAACAACACAAGAACCGATCAATAAAAGTTTAGCTATTTATATAGGAGATAAATCTGCGGAAAGTCAGCTTGCAGCTACAATTAAAATAAGGCTCAGATCCTCTTATGAGTTAAGGTCACTTCTCATACAAGAGCACACAAATTCAATCTCAACTGGCTGCTAATTTGCTACTGATAAGAAACACTATATTTTGTGATATATAGGTGAATTCACGTGGAAACCACGGTGCGGTGAAGGAGTGGCATGAAGAGAAGCCACATAAATGTACCTAACGCGCCCAAGTCATTTAGACAGTCAGAAAATCTTCAGTGAGCATATGAAATTCATCCTTTACAAAACAACACGAGAACCAATCAGTAAAAATTTAGCTATTTATATAGGAGATAAATCTGCGGAAAGTCAACTTGCAGCTACAGTTAAAATAAGATCACTTCTCATACAAGAGCACACAAATTCAATCTCAAGTGGCTGCTAATTTGCTACTGATAAGAAACAGTATATTTTGCGATATATAGGTGAACTCACGTGGAAACCACGGTACAGTGAAGAAGTGGCATGAAGAGAAGCCAAGGAACCCATAGGCAACAAACAGGGGGCGATATATCCAACTGAGTTGCGCTGCTGAGAAGAAGGTAGGTGATCTGGACAATTTCTAAAGTTGCTAAAATGATAAGTACAAAGACTGTATGCATGAATTGTATAACAGTTCAAAATAAATAGCATCCATGTACACTCCTTCCTAGTCTCCGTCAGACAATTTCTAAAGTTGCTTCGTTTTGGCCTCTGGAGCAGCAGCCCATAGGATAGCTAGACCAGAATTCACACAGTTCAGGACAGATTGCATACTACACGAAATCTGACGGTCAGAGATGCCCAGATCATGAAAACGGACGGCCGAAAACGCAAATCGCTATGAGGATAGGGATTAGGTGCAGTTATACTGTCATTATATATAATACATGCGCAACGATCGATGTTCCTCTATGTGTGTGTATATATGGCTAGGTCTTTCCCAGTTTTCCACACAACCCGATTGATCTATATCTCTAGTCAGGTCTCACCCTCTTTTCCATGTACACATCGATCAATCTACCTCTCTATAAAAGACTACATAGCTAATACACACATTATCTAACCATCGTCTCCCTCTCATCATACATGCCTTCCATTTCATCTTTCAGACGCGCGCACAATGGCGAAGACAAGGGTAGCAAGGGCCCTGCCCCCCTAACATCACTATATTGAGGCTAATATGAATGTCATCAGTAGATCAATTGCTGGTAAAATGGTTTAAGCTGATGAATTGGCCCTCCTCGTAAAGGATTAGCAATGCTTGGCCCCCTCGCTCATTTAATTTTCATGGCTCCGCCACTGTGCGCAACCCCGCACGTTCTCACCCCCTCTCTTTAAATATCGATCTCGCACTTGTACACTCCTTCCTAGTCTCCGTCCACTTGGCCCCTCGCACCATCTTCCAGCACCCCCCATATCCCAGTGCTTGTACACTCGTAGAGCTCTTCCCTCTATCTGTCTTTATCGATATCTCGCGCGGTCGACCCCTCCCCTCCCTTCTCATATATCACCCCGGCCCCATGCACATACATGTATGTATATAGGTCTCTCCTTCACACAAATTGCATTGAAATGTATTCCCTCACCATATCTCAGTGTCTCTCATGCACACGAACTACGTGTACAAAAGAGTGCACGCCCGCACTCGTTCCCACATACAAACGCGCGGGTGCATGGTGGAGCACATTTGTACAAAAAATGAGCGTGTAGAAAGGCTTTAGATGATGTGCCACTAGTCTATATCTATACCTCTATATATATATATATATATATATATATATATATATATCCCTATATAGTGTGCAAATAACTTTGAAACATGGTCGTTGGATGAAGCCAATTCGACGGTGCAGAGATGACAAATCCGAGCACTATTGGCCATTGGATCATCTACATTCCACCAGATTCTGCCACATGTACAATCTAAAAGACTCCATGGTTGAACTTAAGCATAATGCACAAACCTCAAAACACAAGCACTTCTCCTTTGTTCTAGAATCTTCTGTGTCATAATTGGCCAAACTTGTTTTCTAGATGAATTGTCATTATTTGTTGTTACTTTATGCTTTACAATGCACAATCCCATGAATCTTAAAATAGATTAACTTTTTATAAAAACTAATTGATTTTGAATGAGATGAACTATAAGAATTACACGAACATCTATATCATGCATATATGACTCAAAGCTTACATGCTATAGTGTGGTATTTATTCATAATTTGATTGCAAAATCTCATGCGTGCAATGCACGTGTACCTTACTAGTACTTCCAATATGTGCAAAACACGTAAATTAGAATTCCAATGACACACTACATAGTGTCTCTACCTTTTTCAGTTAATATATTATGATTAAAATGATGTGGGTGGGGGCATCCATGAAGCCACGTGGCACATGTGGAGGTGCTGTCACGACCTTCTTGTGTGGATTGATCATAGTGATGTGCTGCTGGTTCCAGAGGAATGTACTCATCCTCTCTCATGCACACTGGCAGAGTACATGCACGAAGCGAATATGTACACGCACGCACTCATTCCCTTGCACGCACACACGGGGGTGCATAGTGGAACACATTTTTCTACGAAGATCCACCCCATGTGATAATTTGATGCGTGTAAAGACATTCACCTAATGGATGGTCAATTAATACAGCGCATGCAAATTGAGTGGACATGAGGGAGGAAGTAGTTGAGAATGACATTACTACTCCACTGCGTGTATATGCGAGTAGTTAAATCATGAGTTGCTACTTCCAATGGTCTCCTTCATATTTTGTGCCAATTTTTACCATAATTTTAAGTAACACAATATTTATGCATGTCATAAAAAATAATATCATCCAAAAATATGTTCAAATGCGATTACAATGATATAATTTTTGGTGACATGCATTAACATTTTCTTAGTTAAATTTTTGGTCCAAAATTTGGCACAAAATAAAAAGGGGGCCAATAAACCAGGACGCATGCAGCATGATCAAATTTTGCCTGGGTTACTATTGGTGTCCCATGTATTTAAATATGGACGGAGTGGAGTAGTACTATCTTTATCTTAGCCTCGTAGGGCTCTGCCAGCGCCTACGCTCGCCTCCCCGCCTCGCCCACCGGATCCTGCCATGGAGGATCCTACCATGGATAATCCCTTATATCCCAAGGCCCCACGGACTTCCCTCTCGCTGCGGCCTGCAGAACTGCCTCCTTTGAGCAAAACCCACATGTGTTTCACAGCGGATCCATTGCTCTGGAATCACATATCTGTGGCACCGGAGGACATGTCAGGGCTGCGTTTTAGGTGGTGGGCAGTAAGGGAAAATTGGATGGAGAAAGCATCACATCGGTTGGAGACAAGTTCGAAGGAGTTGCGCCTGGCGAAGCACAAGGCGAAGGCGCAAGTTAATCTAAGGGGAATGATGCCGAGGGATGTCAGCATCTAGCAACATGACGTTGTTTTCGAGCCAGGGCTAATGGCAAAGATCATATTTATGAAGTCGACTGCAGAGGAAAGAACATGCATTCCTGTGGGATGGGATGAGCAACCGGTGCAACTGTTCAAATGGGTGGTAGGAGAAGCCAAATCGCAGAGCCAGCTGCGACGGCGGCGCTGAGTGAACTTGCGGTGCCATGGCGGTTTCCAACCATTAAATCACTCCATCTATATGTATTGTATTTCTGTGAAAATACTTGATCATTTGGAAAAAGTTTTTGAATGCCTGGTCGTGACAATCACCCGAAGCCACAACCACAAGTCTCCATCACGTAATATTTTACGGTTGGTCGCACCAACAGACGGTCGGTCGAACCCGCGTCTCACCGATGGGACATGCATAGACTTGGTCTAACATGTACGACCAGTTACATCACCGACTGGTGTGACCGCATTCGAGCAGTAGTACTTGAAATTTGTGTTCTAGGAAACTCATCGGGAGCCGTTTTGGGTCTCGAAACAAAAACCATCAATTAATCTTTATCTTGTTCCCATCACATTCCAAAGTAGTACTACCATGTTCACACCTACGTATCAAACCTGAACGTGTTCCCACTATGCAGGCTCTAGTACTAGTTCTAGTAGGTTATAAAAAGGGGAACTACCTAGCCGAAAATTACTCTACCTTCCTCCTCATAAGTCTTTCTTGTTCGTCCATCCTTGCCATGGCGGCCGGTGTGCAGAGCTCTAGGTAAAGAACTACTAGTAACAAGGGAGTGGCGCTACAGGAATCAGGAACTTTGCCGTCCGCCAGCAGATGAAAACAAGTCCGGCAGAACGAGCTACGACAAAGGCATCTTTGATGTCTGCTGGCCAACGACAAAGATGAAATGGTCTTTGTCGTCCGCCAGCAGACGATAAAGGACCTGGATAAAGGACCTATGAGCTACAGGCCGTTAGTGTGTTAACGGCGTGCTTTGCCGTCCACTGGCGGATGGCAAAGACCTATGCATATTTGTCGTCGGCGTGCGGATGACAAAGACCTTTGCATATTTGCAATCTGCCAGCGGACGGCATAGCAGTCCACGTGGCAGCACCTGGGAGGCTGGCCTATTTGATTTATTTGTCGTCCGCTGGCTGACGGCGAAGATGCAATGGTATTTGTTGTCTGCCAGTAGACGGCAAAGCATCCAAATAGGCCAGCCTACTACCCCAGGTTGCACAGGTAGATGACACGTGGCCTATTTGCCATCTGCTGGCTGATGGCAAAGCTCTTTGCCGTCTGCCAGCAGATGGCAAAGAGCCTGTATAGCCCCTGTTTTTTCTGATTTTTCTTAAATTCATTCAATTTAACGGATATATATATACACACACACATATGAAAATACTTTCGACAAGCATACCAACACATATACATACCAAATCATATCCTTGCCATATGGATATGATCATCCAACACATATACATAGCAAATCAAAAGTCCATATGCAACATATATAGCTAGCCAACATATCCAACAAGAAGCATACAATGGTTTCATCCATACATACATATATAGGTAGCAAGTTTCACATAGTTCATCCTACAAAATCTAAACAAGAAGGAAGCATAAAGAGAAGAGTAGACTCCATCAACGCAAGCTTCCTCATCTAAAACATTGGAAAGAAGAAAGTTAGAAGAAGAAGAAGAAGAAGAAGAAGACTAGTTAGAAGAAGAAGAAGAAGATTTTTCTCTTCTCTTTCTTTTTCTCCTCTCATCTTCTTTATCTTGTTCTTCTAACTAAGGTAGGTAAAAATGCCATTTTATTGCTAAGCTAGGTAAAAATGCTAAGTGTAGGTAATTTTAGAGCTAAGCTAGGTAAATAGGTCATTTTGGAGCTTAGTAAGGTTATTATGTCATTTTTGAGGAAAATAAGCTAAGTCTATATCATTTTGGAGGTAACAAAGATTATCATGCCATATTTGATCTACATATGCTAAGTATGTCATAAATGAACTGAAGAAGCTAAGTATAGCTCATTTTTTATTTAACTTAGGTAATTATGCCATTTAGGAGGAAAATAAGCTAAGTATCCATTTGTAAAGCAAAACACTAGAGAAAACCATCACAACAAATGTGATGAAGATCGCAACTAAGGTCATAATTGATCCAACGGCATAATGATACCAAGCCTCAGTATCAATGGCACATTTTCTAATCTTCTTAAGCTTCAGGCGCATTGCATCCATCTTCAAGCACATTGCATTCATCTTCATCTTGTGATCATCGATGACATCGGCAACATACAACTCCAATGTCATCTTCTCTTCTTCAATTCTTTTAATTTTTTCTTTCAAATACTCATTTTCTTTTTCAACTAAATTGAACTTCTCCACGAGAGGGTCAGTTTTAAATTCCGGTTCACATACCTCCTAGATTAAATGATCTCTATGTCAGCTTGATGGCCATAATTGTCATAAATGTGAAATGCAACAAATAGTTAGGAAAGATAACTTACCACATCCGAATCATAAAGCGGGCGAGGGCCGACGGGGACGGGCATCAAGACCATGGCACTATGTATAAGAAACAATCATACAAAGTAAGAAAATTATACATACCAACTATATAAAACATAAAATCATACAAGTAACTATATAAATTAAGTACAACATAAAAAATTGAATACCTAATAATAATCTGGATCGTTGGGTTCAATAAATGCTCTGGGATCAATAAATGCATCATCATCATCACTATCGGTAATGACGTGCTCATCATCATCATTAATAAATGCATCATCATCATGTGGAAGGCCACCTTTACGTAATCGGTCAAGCATTGGCAGGTCATCCGCAGCAGTAACCTCTTCTAGTTCAGGCTCTTCTTTTTCCGGCTCAGGGGTGAAGTCGGGTTCACTGTCGCTGTCTACTTCAATGTTCTGGGGTGAAGTGGAGCGCTTCTTGAAACGTTTTCTGGAAAGATGTGTTTCTTGGAAGAATTCTCCTTCATATGTGTCTGGGTTAATGTGAGGTTCATAATCCTCTTCATTGGGGGAGGTCGTCTAACATGTGGCGGCACTTCATAAGCGACATCCCAACCAATGAGATTGGATCCACCCATTTTAGGTTCGTCAGCATTGTACCGAGGCTTTGGATTATGCAAATGACGATTTTTGGCTTCGTAGTGTGCTGTCACGGAGTTTGCCACCTCCTTAGTAATGAATGCCTCAGCCATCGATGTTTCAATTCTACGTTTATTTTTACATTTTGCTCGTAGCGTCTTCTATATCCTCTTAGCGGCGTAGCACCAACGATTTTGCATGCCCCCCCCCCCAATCTTGCCTCGGTTGGGAGATGCAAAATCAAGTGTTGCATTGAATTAAAGAAGCCCGGCGGAAAGATCTTGTCTAACTTGCAGATCAACTCTGGCGCCAACTCTTCCATTTCTTCTAGCAGGCCAGGCAATAGTTCTTTCTCACAAAGAACACGGAAGAAATAGCTCAGCTCTGCCAGTACTAGCCATTCATCCTCAGGGATGAAGCCACACAACATCACCGGCATTACCCGCTCAATCCATATGTGCCAATCATGACTCTTGAGACCAAATATCTTCAATTTATCAAGACTCACTCCCCTCTTTAGATTCGCTGCATACCCATCAAGGAACATCAACTGTTGTTGCACCCACAAGATAATTTCCCTCATAGCTGGCCTTCGAAGATTGAACCATGCCTTTGGCTTAGTCCAGTTCTGCTTTCCTTTAGGTTCTTTCATGATTTGTAACGGCCTATCGCATAGCACCTCCAGATCGACTCTAGCCTTAGTATTATCCTTTGACTTCCCATCTATGCCGAACAATGTAGCAAAAAGTGCCTCGGTGATATTCTTCTCAGTATGCATCACGTCATTGTTGTGTGGGCAAAGGAGGTCTTTGAAGTAAGGTAGATCCCACAAGCATGTCTTGTGAGTCCAGGCATGTTTCGAATTATACCCCTTGAAATACCATGGACGCTCTGGATCTAGCTCGAGAGCTTTTAACTGATCCAGCATCTCTTGGTCTGTCAATGCAGGTGGTGCAGAGTTTTGACAACTCTACCTCTGATGAAGTTCTTCTTGTCTCTCCTAAACTTATGGTGAGGATCCAGGAACTGTCTATGCATGTCGAAGCAAGAAAACTTGCAACCGGCCTGAAGCCAATGAAACTCAAGAGCTCCCTTGCATGTGGGGCATGGGAACCTTCCATGCACACACCAGCCAATGAATAGTGCATACGCGGACAAGTCATGTGTCGAGTACATGTACAAGACACGCATTATGAAGTTCTGTTTGCTAAAGGCGTCGTATGTCTTGAACCCATTATCCCAGGCTTCTTGCAATTCATCCTTTAGCGGCTGCATGTACACATTCATATTCTTCCCTGGATAGTTGGGCCCTGGAATTATCAACGTCGGGAAAATGTTCTTTCTTTGCATAGTCTGTCCGGGGGGAGATTGAATGGAAAGACAAATACGGGCCAACGACTGTATTGGGCTGCCGTCAGACTAAACACACTGAACCCATCTGTGCTAATGTCGACTCGAGGATGCCTCGGATCTGCTGCTTTGTCATCATGTAATGCATCAAAGCTCTTCCATGCTGCACCGTTCGATGTGTGCACCATCATCAGCTTCCCATCTGCATCTAGTTGGGTTCTTTTGCCCGTTTTCTGCCATGTCATGTTCCTGGCCGTCTCTTTGACCATAAAAAGACGTTGAAGTCTTGGTACGATTGGCATATACCGAAGAACATTAACGGGGATTTTGGTCTTTGTCTTCTCATCCATACCGTTGTCTACCACAACATACCTGGATGACTTGCAAATGGGACAATAGTTCAACTCCGCATACTAAAGCCTAAATAAGGCACATCCTTTCTCACAGGCATGTATCTTCTCATAGGGCATCTTAAGAGCATGGAGGATTTTGTCTGACTGGTACAGGTTTGCAGGTAGTACATGGCCTTTGGGTAGAAAACGTCCAAATAGTCCAAATAATGCCATCGTTGCGTCGTAGCATTCTCTGCCCAAGTTGAATTGAGCCTTCGGAGCCATTATTTGTGAGATGGCATCCAGGTAATAAAGCTCGGTGTGCTCGTGGAGAGGATGTTTTGAAGACTCCAACATTTCATTGAAGGCCTTTGTAGATTCCTCCATCTCATCGTCCGAGTCCCGAGAATCATCAAAGTCTTGCACTATGTCTTGCTTCCCAGTACCATGATCATCGGTGCGACGACGAAGCACCTCAGCTCTGGTACGTTGGGCAGACTCTCCATGAAATGTCCACACCGTATAATCTGGCGTAAAACCCCACTTCTGCAGGTGTTTTCCCATTTCATCCTATGTCCTCTTGTGCCAATTGTTGCACCCGGCACAAGGGCACCATGTTGTCCTCTGGCGATTTGCAAATGTGGCTCTCAGAAACCCCTTTGTTTTTGTTAACCATTCAATGGTCATGTCTTTCTGAATAGTGTGACCGGTGTACATCCATGCACGATTAGTCATCTTGCCTAGCTACTGGACACATAATATATATATATATATATATATACACACACACACACACACACACACACATAAACACTATTCTGATCACGGGATCAGAATAATATTCTGATCACAACATGAACTTCCCGAGTAACGCGCCTGACCTTCCCCAAGTACTAGGTTGAACTTCAGCTAAAAGGTGTCCAAATGGGACTTGCGATATACTGTTGGAAAGCTATGGACATCAGTATCATGACCCAAGTTAATTTTTTTGCAAAATGTAAGCGGGTTAAGAGCAGTTTTGAAAACCGCTTTTTCTTCATACAAAAAACGTGAATCGTATTTTCGATCGCATTTTTAAACCGTTTATCGGAATGAGGCAAATAATATGGCGTTGGAAAGCTTCTGCAAAACCGCTCCTTCCACATGTTGAAAGTTTTCTCTAATTCCCTACGGTTAAAGAGTAATTCGGAAAATCGTAGAATTTCGCAAACGGAACACCCGAGTTTGTATTTTCGATGCCATTTCTAAACGGCCAATCCAATTGAGGCAAATAATATGGCGTTTAAAAGCTTATGAAAATGCGCTACTTTTTCATGTTCAAAGTTTTTTCTAATTTTGAATGGTTTAAAAGTAATTTAGAAAACGGTACAAGTTCCACCGAGTTCGTATTTTCGAGCTAATTTTTTAACCGTACGTCCAAATGCAGCAAATGATATGGCGTTGGAAAGCTTGAAGAAATGCGAAACTTTTTTGTATATATTGTTTCTCCTAATTCATTACGGTTTTATGTCAGTTTTGAAAATGGCTAAAAACGTATTTTTGTCGTAATTTCTACAAACTTTATCGGAATGGGGCAAATAATATACCGCTAAAAAGCTACGGAAAATTCGAAACTTTTTCATGTTGATGGTTTTCTCTGAATCCTAGCCGTTTTCAAGTAATTTCGAAAACGGTGAGATCATGCATTCTTCCTTTATCGCGAAACAGATTCTTCAAATATGCACCACGTGAAGAACTTGAACTTCTCAGCATGTGTGCTTGAACTTCACTCTGTTTTTCACGTGTTTTTTTCTTGTAGATCTCCATCCACTGCAAGTAGCTCTCCATCCATTCATCGGAATTGAGCAGGTGATATACCGATGGAAAGCTGTTGTAAACACGCAAGTTTCCCGTATTGATCATCTTTTCATACTCGCGACGATTTTAAAAGTTTATCATTTAAAATTCATTCAACGTAATAGTTGAACTTCCTACTGTTTTCACATTGAACTTCTGTGACGTATTTTCGTTTGTAATTTTCTCATCCATTCGTTAGTCTTACACAAATAATACTCTTTCTGTACAAACCTCTCTAATAATATATTTTTTTAACTTTCTTGGATCGAGGACTTGAACTTATAACAACAAATAATTTAGTATTTGCTTTTTTATTCTTTTTAATACCAAATGCACATCGTGTTGAACGTGGACTTCTCGCAGTTATCAATCTGAACTTCTCTCGGTTACACGAAAATATTTTGTTTTTTATGAATATTAATCTGAATTTCCTAAAAAAAATTATGAATTTTGTGCTCTATTTTTCAAAGTTGAACTTCTTTTTATTTTATTTTTGAATTTCTTGTTTCTATTCTTTAATAACGAGGAAAATCTGAGTTTTCTATAATCATCGAACTTCTCCATCTTTTTAATATGGACTTCCTGGTTTTATTTCTTCATCCTTTTTATGAATTTTGAAGCGCTCTATTTTCAAAAGTTGAACTTCTTGCTATTTTATTTTTGAACTTCTTGTTCCCATTCTTTAATAACAAGGAAAATTTGAGTTTTCTATAATCATCGAACTTCTCCATATTTTTAATATGGACTTCCTGGTATTATTTCTTAATCTTTTTTTATGAAATTTTGAAGCGCTGTATTTTTAAAAGTTGAAGTTCTTTATTTTTTTATTTTTGAACCTCTTGTTTCCAGTCTTTAATAACGAGGAAAATCTGAGTTTTCCATAATCGTCGAACTTCTGCATCTTTTTAATTTGGACTTCCTAGTTTTATTTCTTAATTTTTTTCTATGAAATTCTGAAGCTCTCTGTTTTTAAAAGTTGATCTTCTTGTTATTTTATTTTTGAACTTCATGTTTCCATTCTTTAATAACGAGGGAAATCTGAGTTCTCTATAATCATCGAACTTCTGCATCTTTTTAATTTGGACTTCCTTGTTATATTTCTTAATCTTTTTCTATGAAAATTTTGATTCTTACATAAATGCTAAATCACCCTGTTAGTTTAACTTGAACTTCTGTTGCACATTTTCCAACACCTAAAAAATGAACGTAGTGAGAAATAACAAGACAAATATGTCAATGTCTCCAATGATCATTTTATGTGCAGAATGAATTTAAAAAAACCAACCATATCCTGGTGTATCATATGTTGGATTTGTTTATCTTGTTTGAAACCAACATTTTTTCCACAAACAACAGGTTTGAACTTCCCGGGCCATGACCCCATTAACACGATGAGCAAATAATATGTTTGAAGCACTACGCAAAGAAAGCTATTACTTAGCTTTTCTCACGTATAGTTTTTTGAATTTCACGATCTTGAGAACATGAACTTCAAACCACACGCCATAACATAAATCAATCAGAAACACTGATTCATCTGATTAAACATTTTTCACATTGTTCATGGGCACCTTTCCTACCAGCATTTTATGCACATGGGAATCTCAGACCTAGAAGATTTTACCAAAGTGGCTTTCAATAAACATCGAACCACCATTTTTATTCATTTTGAACTTCTATATAAACAAAGAAAGGATCTCTATCCATCATCACGAAATGCATGTAGAAACCTGTCGAGAAATACAAACGCATATAGTGATAATTATGCATCCGATGGCACATCAAAAAATGCATCATGATGTGTTGGAACTCCAGGGGCACTAGGCAAAACTTTTCCTCTGCTCTCTGCTCGCGCTCACTTGCTTGAGCTGGGGAGGATGACCAGGGGGTGCCTATGACCAGGGGCTCGCGAACTTTTTTTTATGAATGTTTTTTTTCTAAATGCATTTGTTCATCAGTAAGATGCATTCTTCCCAACATCCAATGATTTAACTCTCTAAACAATTATCTTTGAACTTCCAGATTACTTTACTTCTTTAGATGTATGTAAACTCGGGTTTACACTAACTTCCTTCCATCAAATCACGTGAAGTACATGCATGAACAGAAAAGGGGAAGGGGTTACAAGGTCCATAACACACTTTTTTGGGCATCTTTGTGGAGCCTCCGCACAATAAACTTAACAAGTTACAAATCGAAGCTACAAAATGAAATAAACAAATATGAGCTAGAGGCCGCAGTAACACGGTGCACATCAATTTGAGTAGAACCGGGGCGATAGCATAGGGTTCATGCAGGTTTCTCAAGAAAGCAGTGAGGTGCTTTGAGGAGGTGGATGGCGACTAGTAGCTTGAGTATTCTGTACTCAGTTTTGTGGTGATAACACGAACAGAAGGTGTCATGGCTGGGGACACCTTGGTGTAGAGGCAGGTAAACACACTGCACAACAACTCCATATGCCTTTTCTCTGGATTTCATATGTTTCTTGTTTTGTCTCTGAATTTCTGAAATGACCTTCTTTTCTCTGCCTGCTACCTCAGAGAGCAGTGCTTGCTGCATCTACAGAAAAAATGGAGCATTGCCAAAGAATTAGGGAGAAAATCATGCATGTGCTTTGCCTGTAGAAGTCCGAGGCTAGTGGAGAGAAAAAACTGCATGAGCACATACTGTTTGTTGGTATTGCATATAATAATGTTCTTTTTTCTATAGAGTGGACACTTATAAGACATGGAGCATCTGGAAAAAAATGCCGATGGTTAGTGGCGGCTTGAAATACAACAAGAAACATACATGGGGATGAATATACACGAGATACCTTTTAATATGTTCAGTACATGGAGGTCCTAGTATACATAAATCTTTTTCACATAAATAGCAACTGGCGACATGTGGAGACCAAAACAAAGTCGGGGCTGAATGCATGCCACCTTGGTAGCCAGATACACAGGCTAGCTGAACCTGAAGTAGCTAACAAATTAGAACTTCGAACGGAAAAAAGTTAAGAGGGAATTGCTCTGACAAGGAGTCTCCCTTTATCGAATTCAGCAGAAATTGAACTGGATGGTGGGCAGCAAGATCCGGGGTGCTATGTTCATGAACAGCCGGCGGCTCCGTCATTGAAGGTCTTAGGGTCGAGGCGAATGGACCAGGACAACATAGTTGAACAGCTCGGGGCTGCGTTGGGAGGACTCGGGGGCGGTGCTGTAGATTGGATCAGGGTGAGGGTGCTTTCCACTGCCCCTGAAGAAAATGATATGAAGGACAAAACACACACAAGAACAACTACACATTAGGATTCTGAATGGTCATCTGTTTGTTGAGGTAAAGAAGTTCAGAAAGATCCTCGGACACACACACACACACACCAGTGCATGAACACACACATTATCACATACATCTCAATTCCTCACATCACGGTTAATTCTTTTTTAACAACATATGAATGAATTATCAAATCAATACTCATAAAGGGGATCTCTTTTATGCAGATACAGACCCAATCATTCATGATTCTTTTTTTAGCATACTAAGATGAACAGCAGAGAAGCATCCATAACAACAATATTGGAGAAACAAAGATCATAGTTACCTGTACCTTGAATGAGTAGAGCTGGTTCGGAAGCAGTGGTGCACAGGTTCAAGCAAGAGACACCAGGAAGGTCGATCACAGGCGCTAGAGAAGGTCACCCGTGGGGATGCCAAGGAAGGAGGTGCAGAGGCGAGAGTTAAGGAGCATGGTGTGTTCTGCTAGAGGCCTTGCCGACGGCGTAACTCCCCTCGCCGGTGGCTTCGGGGAGCAAGGGCGTTGGTGAAGGGGGCGGTGGATCATGAGGAGCAGGGCGGCAGAACCGGTGGGGAAGTAGCAGCGGCATCTTGGAGATCTGGCGGGCCGCGAGCCGACGCATGGTGGCAGGATTGGCCCCGGGGGCGGCGGCGACAAGCAGGGATGTCGGGTCTCGGTGGCGCATGGGATTCCGGGGATCCGGCAGTGCGCGGTGGTGCTGGGAACAATGAGGGCGATCCAGAGCCTGGCGGCAGCATGCAGGATCCATGACCGGTGGTGCGCGCGGGATCCTCGATCGGCGGTGGCGCGTGAGGCCTATGGACGGCGGATGTTTGGGGCGGCGGCGCGGTGCGCTTGTTTAGTAGGCGGAGACGAGGGTTAGCCGGGGTCGGGAGGTGCGGGTTGGTTGGGGATCGGTTTTGGGGCGACGTGGTTGGGTGGTTTTTTTCTTATGAAGTATGTGTTCGAGTTCGGGAACAACTCCTCTGCGCCCTATATAGGCGTGACGTGATCCAAATAACTATTCTAATCCTGGGATTAGAATAGTGTTGTCCTATATATATATATATGTATATATATATCAGCATGTATATATTCATCAGTTAATGGAGTTTGTCACTTTTATTACGTCCATGCAACCTAGACGCTAATAGGTAATGTAAGTGCATCTAGTGCCACCCCTAGTTGGTTTTGGAGTATTGACGACAAACCTAGTTGAGGGACTAATGTGTTTGTGAGAATTGCAGGATAACACAGGTAGAAGTCCCTCATTGATTTGGTTTTCCTACCAGAGATGACCCCTAAAAATGTATGAAGACATTGAAGTCAAAGGTGGTATGTGAAGACATTCACATTGAAGACTATGACAAGAGAAGACATCGCGTGAAGACTATGGAGCGTGAAGACTTAGTAGTTTCCTCGTTCTGTGTTTTTCTTTGTTGAGTCATAGGAACCACCGTACTGTTAAGTGGGGTCCAAGAGAACCAGTCAGAATGACTGAAGTGATGCTTAACCAAAATCCTATGTCTTCGAGTGAAGACTATGAGAGCAAATCTTGTCCAGAGTTGGATAAGTCAGCTTTGCTTGTAGCCCAAGTAAAGTTGCCGTGTGTGTTTGAAATCTGACCATTGGAACACGTGTCAGTTCCTTAGTGACCCAGGGTCATTTCGGACAAATCAGGTCGGGTTGCCTAGTGGCTATAAATAGGCCACCCCCTACAACCATAAACGGTTGGCTGCTCAGAGTTAAAGCATGACTTTTGTCGTTTGAGAGCAACCCACCTCGAAGCCTTTGAGAGAGAATTCCTTGAGAGGATAAAGCCCTAACCACCCAGAGCCAAAGAGTGTTAGGCATCACTTAAGTCTTCCTGTCTGTGTGATCTGAAGACTTATTACACTTGAGGACTATGAATCCTCCAGCCGGTTAGGCGTCGCGTTCTGAGCATCCAAGAGTCATTGTGGATCGCCGGTGAACGAAGTCTGTGAAGGTTTGGAAGTCTACCTTGAAGACTTACCAGAGTGATTGGGCGAGGACCGAGTGTCCTTAGCTCAAGGGGAATAAGGTGAAGATGAGGTCTTCTGAGTTGAATCTCAGCCTCCCTAACCATATGTACAGTTGTCACAGCAACTGGAACTGGTCCAACAAATCATTGTCTTCAACGAGTCACTGGTTTCATCCTTCCCTTCCCTTTACTTACTATTGGTCCTCGTGAAGTCATTGTACGATTGCATCACCATTTGGCTTCACTGAGTGATTACTTGTTCTGATTGGCTTCACAATATCTTCCTACCTAATCCTTACTGCCTAACTGCTATTAGTCATTGTGGTTTCACTTCATTGAATACTTGACTATGGTTTGCCTAGTGTAGGCTACCTTCCTCTGCATGGTAATAGGTTTATTTCTATCGTTTTTCTTTGAAACTTACATGTTTTGAAGACTTTCCTAAAAATAGCCTATTCACCCCCCTCTAGTCGATCACTAGCACTTTCAATTGGTATCAGAGCAAGGTACTCCCTTGTTCTGTGTGATACGGTTTAACCACCTGGAGTTTTAGCTATGTCGACTGCAGGGATTATTAAAGTCTCCGCCGCGTGCCCCGTCTTCGATGGAACTGAATATCCCTACTGGAAGAATAATATGTGCATGCATCTTGAAGCCATTGATGTCGACCTATGGTATGTCGTCAAGAACGGCGTTCCCAAGGCTGAAGAAGGTGCCACTGCTGCTGATGTCAAGAAGTTCGTTCAACTGGACTCTACTGCCAAGAATATCATCTGTGGTCATCTGACCAAAGGACAGTATGGCCGCGTGAGTGCTTTGGAAACATCTAAGCTAGTCTGGGACTGGCTCTCCAAGGTCAACGAAGGCGTCTCAACCCAGAGAGATCAGAGAATCAGTGTCCTTCGCAACCTCTTCAACTGCTTCAAGAGAAATGACAATGAGAATGTCCAGCTCACGTTTGATCAACTCACTGACATCACAAATGAGCTTCAAGCCCTCGGCGCTAATGAGATCACCAAGCATGAAGTCGTCAAGACACTCCTTAGATCACTTGACAGTTCTTTTGACACCCTAGCCCTGATGATTCAAGAACGTCCTGATTTCAAGACACTCGATCCGTCTGACATACTTGAGAGGCTCAACACACACGAGTTTCAGCTTTCTGAGAAAAGAGACATCTACGGTCCCAACTATGGGTGAACTCGTGCCTTGAAGGCAAAGGCTGTCTCCTCATCTGAAGAAGAATCTGACAGCAGTTCTGATGATCCTGAAGACATTGGAAAGGAGCTTACTATGCTTGTGAAGAAGTTGCAAAAATTCACCAAGAAGAAAGGCCTCATAAAGTCTTCACGATCAAGCTCAAGGAATGATGAAGCTTCTGTTCATGACTACAAGAAGAGAATGTCACAAGTGCAAGAAACCTGGCCACTACATCTCTGAGTGTCCACAGTGGGACAATAAGAACAAGAAGAAAAAGAAGAGCAAGGAGTATGACTCTGACGACAAGAAGAAGAAGAAATACTCAAAGTCTTCTTCCGAGTCTTCCTCCAAGTCTTCATCACACAAGAAGAGCTCATCTGGCAAGGCATGTGCGTTTGTTGGCAAGGAAATGGATTCCGAGGAGGACTCCGCTTCTGAGGAGGCGGAGGTGGAGTCTGAGGAGGAGCCCGATTCTGGCGTTGCGAGTCTGGCTACAGCATACGTTGCCAAGTCCATCTTCAACATTGAAGACAATGACTTCATGACCGACACCGATGCAAATGACAAGGACAACTCTGCTCCTTCCTACTGCTTCATGGCACGCGGTGCCAAGGTAAACACACGCACTACTCACTATCAAGCATCTAGTGACGATGACTCTGATTGTGGTTCCAAACCCAGCTACAAAACACTTGCTAAAATTGCAACTGAACAACAGAAAGCTATGGAACACATTCAAAAACTGTTAGACAAAAGTGATGATCCGTTAGACGCTGAAATGACTCGATCTCAGTCCTTAATTGAAGACATAAAAAATCTTCACGTTAAGTATGAGGAACTTGAAAGTCGTCATGAAACGCTCTCAACAACTCATGAAAGGCTTTCCTATGATTATCTTCAAAGGAAGCAAGATCTTGAGAAATTGAGAGCGGCTCATGAAGATCTTCAAAAGGAAAACGAGTCACTTCGCGCCGAACAGATCAGTTCAGCTCAGGAAGGATTTGAACCATCATGTATTAAATGCATTGAGCGTGATAACGCTACTTTTGTTGCTGAATGTTCTACTGCTGCCACTATTGCAATATCTTCAACTATTGATGTGGTAACTAACCCCTCTGCTGAGGATACCACTGCTATTGCTGATGAGAATGATAGGTTGAAGACACTGCTTGAAACAGGGATGTACAAAAGTCTCAAAGGGCATCAGACACTATGTGATGTCCTCAAAAGGCAGATCCTGAACCGAAACCCTAGGAAAGAGGGTGTTGGGTTCGAAAGGAAAATGAATGCTAATGGCTCTTACTAGAAACCTAAGCAGTACCCCAAAACCACATGGGTTGCTGCAAAGGAACCTTCAGCGGATCCATCCACCCTATCTGGCTTCACTTGTGCTAATCCCATTGTTATTGATGAATCCTTTGATGCAAACTACAAACTGTTTAAGAATCAGAATGGTGAAGTGTTTGCCATGTATATTGGTACTAACTGCAGGAATGGACCGCCTATGAAGAAGATCTGGGTGCCGAAAAGGTGTTTGGAGAATCTTCCTGTGAATGTCATCATGACACCACAGGTGAAGAAGACAAACCCCAGACCACAGGCTTCGTACGATCCAAAGGCTTCATACAGACAGAGGACTCACCTGAGTCGCACTAACGCAAATGTTTTGCAGGGAAACCATACTCAGGCCTGTGAATATGAGCGTGTTTCATCAAACCGCCATGTTCATAAGACCAAGAACTATTCTGCTTATTCTTATGAGTACTATTGTCCACCTGCAAGACTTTTTGCTAGGGCTCCAAAGCCAAAGTTCTCAGATGCTGCACTTAGACTCATTGCTTCGAAGCCACCCTTGAAGATGTGGCTGGCTAAGAAAGCTTAACTCTCTTTTGCAGGGAAAGGTCTCCAGCCGAAAACCAAAATCGTCTGACACTATTGCTGGGGACCTTAAACATCTTGTAGGGCGTAAGATCAAATGCCCAAATGGTCTTATTATGTACTTTGTTCCTGAATCGCTTGCTACTTGCCCTATCAGTCCTAATCTCGATCTAAGCTATGATAATCCACTGGTTCGTCAAATGTTTTTGCTTCACAATTCTCTTCGTGAAGCCTATCCCCCTAACTGCACTGTAGGGTACGACACCAGCTGCTTCAAAATGGATTATTGATAGTGGGTGTACAAATCACATGTCTGGCAAGCGAAGCCTTCTCATGGACTCAACTTTACGTCCATCTGACAAAAGTCACATCACATTTGCTGACACTGGTAAAAGCAAGGTATTGGGTCTAGGTAGAGTTGCAATCTCAAAGGATCAACACATGGATAAAGTCATGCTTGTTGAATCCCTTGGTTTCAACTTAATGTCTGTCTCAATGCTTTGCGATTTAAACATGATTGTGATGTTTGGAAAATATTGTTGCCTCGTACTAATGGAATCTGACAAGTCTCTAGTGTTTGAAGGGTATCGGAAAGATGATTTGTACGTGGTAGATTTCTCAGCAGGACCACAACTTGCAGTATGTCTTCTAGCAAAAGCTTCTGAATGCTGGCTCTGGCATCGAAGGCTAGGGCATGCTGGCATGAGGAACCTCCACACCCTTGCAAGGAAGAAGCATGTCATAGGCATCGAGGGCGTCAAGTTCAAGAAGGATCACTTATGTGGTGCCTGTGAAGCAGGAAAGATGACGAGGGCCAAGCATCCCTCGAAGACAATCATGACAACGACTCAACCCTTCGAACTGCTCCACATGGATCTTTTCGGTCCCACTCATTACTCAACTCTTACTACTACTTATTGTCTCTATGGCTTTGTCATTGTTGATGATTATTCAAGATATACTTGGGTACATATAATCCTCTACAAGACTGAAGTGCAGGATGTCTTCAGACGCTTCGCCAGTCGAGCAATGAACAACTATGGCGCCAAGATAAAGCACATCAGAAGTGACAATGGCACTGAATTCAAGAACACTGGCCTAGTTACATATCTTGATACCTTAGGCATCACACATGAATTCTCAGCTCCGTACACGCCACAGCAGAATGGCATCGTCGAACGCAAGAACAGAACACTTATTGAGATGGCCCGGACGATGCTTGATGAATACAAGACTCCAAGAAAATTCTGGCCGGAAGCCATTGATACTTCGTGTCATATCATCAACCGTGTTTATCTTCACAAGCTTCTAAACAAGACATCCTATGAGCTCCTTACTGGCAAGAAGCCAAATGTCAGTTACTTCAGAGTATTTGGCGCCAGGTGCTGGATCAAGGATCCACATCACACTTCAAATTTTGCACCAAAAGCACATGAGGGTTTTATGCTTGGATATGGAAAGGATTCGCACTCCTACAGAGTCTTCAACATTTTTCACTATAAAGTGGTTGAAACAATGGATGTGCGGTTTGATGAGACGAACGGCTCACAAAGAGAGCACCTGCCAAATGTGCTAGATGAAGTTCCATCCAGTGAATCAATCAAACTTATGGGAACTGGAGAAATCATACCGTCTGAAGATCAACCTGAAGAGGAACTTATCATCTCCGCACCTGATCAACCTAAAGATAATCTCAGCCTGAAGACAATCCCTCTAACGATGACAATGATCAGCAAGAGCAAAATTTTCGTCCTGTACATCCTCGTGTTGCAAATGAAGTACAGATTGAGAGAATAATTGATAGCATCAATGCACCAGGTCCACTCACTTGTTCAAGGGCAACACAGCTAGCAAATTTCTGTGGGCACTTCACATTCGTCTCAACATCTGAACCCAAGAAAGTTGAAGAAGCCTTCATGGAACCTGAATGGATTCAAGCTATGCAAGAAGAGCTTCAACAATTTGAGCTGAATAATGTATGGGAACTGGTTAAGCGTCCTGATCCTCGCAAGCACAATATAATAGGCACTAAATGGATATATCGCAACAAGCAAGATGAGCATGGTCAAGTTGTTAGAAACAAAGCTCGTCTCGTTGCTCAAGGGTACACTCAAGTTGAACGGATTGACTTCGATGAAACATTTGCTCCTGTGGCTAGACTTGAAGCCATACACATACTGCTGGCCTATGCAAATCATCATAACATACTTCTATATCAAATGGATGTGAAGAGCGCTTTTCTTAATGGCAAGATTGAAGAAGAAGTGTATGTTGCACAACCGCCTGGCTTTGAAGATCCGAAACATCCTAACATGGTGTACAAGCTCAACAAGGCACTGTATGGCCTCAAACAAGCCCCTCGGGCTTGGTATAACACACTCAAAGACTTCCTGAAGAGCAAAGGCTTCAAATCTGGTTCCCTCGACCCCACTCTCTTCACGAAGACATATGATGGTGAACTTTTTGTGTGCCAAATATATGTGGATGACATTATCTTCGGCTGCACCAATCAGAAATACAGGGAAGAGTTTGGATATATGATGCAAGAGCAATATCAGATGTCCATGATGGGTGAGCTGAAGTTCTTCCTTGGTCTTCAAATACGTCGGCAACGCAACGGCACCTTCATATCTCAAGAGAAGTACCTCAAAGATTGCCTGAATAAATTTGGTATGCAAGACTGCAAAGGCTTCACGACGCCAATGCCAGCCAAACATCATCTGGGTCCTGACGATAATGGTAAAGAGTTCGATCAAAAGGTATACCACTCCATGATTGGTTCTTTACTTTATCTATGTGCATCTAGGCCAGATATTATGCTTAGTGTTTGCATGTGTGCTCGATTCCAAGCGGCACCAAAGGAATCGCATCACTTAGCTGTGAAGCGAATTCTTCGATATTTGGCTTACACCCCAACACTAGGATTATGGTATCCAAAGGGCTTAGAGTTTGATCTGGTTGGATTCTCGGATGCTGACTATGCTGGTGACAAGGTGGATCGCAAGTCTACATCAGGCACATGTCATTTTCTGGGACGATCACTTGTATGTTGGTCTTCAAAGAAGCAGAACTGTGTATCTCTCTCCACTGCTGAATCTGAATACATTGCTGCTGGATCTTGCTGCGCTCAGCTTCTGTGGATGAAGCAAACACTCAAAGACTATGGCATTCATCTGAAGCAAGTGCCACTCTAGTGCGACAACGAAAGCGCCATCAAGATTGCCAACAACCCAGTTCAGCACTCGAAGACAAAGCACATTGAAATTCGTCATCACTTTCTCAGAGATCATGTTGTGCAGGAAGATATCGATATCATACACGTCAACACTGAAGAGCAATTGGCAGATATCTTCACCAAGCCCTTGGATGAGAAGAGATTTTGCAAGTTACGGTGTGAGCTAAATATCTTGGAATCCTCAAATGTCC
Source organism: Triticum aestivum (assembly GCF_018294505.1). Classification (NCBI taxonomy): domain Eukaryota; kingdom Viridiplantae; phylum Streptophyta; class Magnoliopsida; order Poales; family Poaceae; genus Triticum; species Triticum aestivum. Next base: position 418,060,904 of record NC_057812.1, on the reverse strand, counting down.
TGTGATCAGGCACACATCCTAACACTTATGCATATTGATGACTTAGATGTGCAACACATGAAGTAAAGTATATCTTCAATCAATGAAGACATACATTCTACATTAATGTGTAATTTGACTTCAGAGCGCCACGATAATTGTGCACCGTGTCTGGGTCTAATACTTCCTATACGGTGGGTGCCACCACCAAATTCTTCTGTTTGAAGTGTTTCACCCATGCGTTGCATTTGCTATGTCTTCACATTTGGTTTGGCTTCAATCTCAACATGTCTTCATGATTATCTTCACTATGTTGATTATATATATATACTAGTGTTCTGTCCTCTACAACATTCACTTATAGCTATGTCCTCTTGTTGAATCTTTTGAACTAAGTGAATGTGATCGGACCCTAACCTCTCTATGCTTTCTATCTCAAACTCTATCTCTCCAAATCATATGCATTCTCTTGAAACTGTCGAATGTCTTCTCTGCGTCCTTGTCAGCAGAAGATACAGAGACAAAAATTAAGTCCGCTTTCAATGCTAATTCCTTCACCTGAAACCCGGAGAAGTGGGAACGACCACCCGACAATCCAGACGTGTGTGGGAACGTGGAACAACCTCCGATATGTTGCATGATGGCCACGTGTCCTTCAGATGTGAATCGCCAAGGGCACCTGTGTAATAACACTGTGCCGTCCCTGTCCCTATAAATACACGTCTCACCACAGTCATTATCCTTTCTTCCACTCTCGCACAAACCCTAGCGCCACCGCTAGCCCTCGACGACGCCGGCGACGAAGCTCTTAGCTACCGCGACCTCTCCGACGCCGTCTTCACGCCGGCCGCGGACATCGTCTTCTCCGCTATCGCCGTAGGTGTCCTCCGTCACCAAGTTAGGGCACGGACGATCGAACTGCTCGGCCTCCTCTTCCACTCCGTCTAGCAGTTCTTCGTGTATTCTTACAACATCATATAAATTCTCCCGAAGCCAGTTCCTGTTTGTCCAGTAAGCGAAAGCCTTTGAAGCCTTTGAACGTGTTGAAGCCATTCAGTCTGAAGTTCATGGCTGCAGAGAAATCAGTAAGTAAGGGTGGCAGACAGCGTCGTGGGGGAACGTCAAGAGATTTGCTTGATGACCTCTCAGAGCTTTACAAGACAGATCCTGAAGAGGATTATGAAAGTGCGTTATATCGACTAGAGGGGGGGTGAATAGGCGATTTTTATGAAAGTCTTCAAAACGTGGAATTTATGAAGACAAACGACCGAAATAAACCTATTACCCTGCAGCGGAAGGTAGACTACACTAGGCAAGCCATAGTCAAGTATTCAATAGAGTGAGAGTACAATGACTAAGAGCAGTAATGTAGTAAGGATCAAGTAGGAAGAAATTATGAAGCCAAACAGAACACGCAGTCACTCAGTGAAGATAAAAGATAGTGCAATCATACAATGTCTTCACAAGGAGTAACAGTACGTAAAGAGAAGGGAAGGATGAAACCAGTGACTTGTTGAAGACAATGATGTGTTGGACCAGTTCCAGTTGTTGTGACAACTGTACGTCTGGTTAGGGCGGCTAGGTATTTAAACCTGAGGACACACAGTCCCGGACACCCAGTCCTGAACACGCAGCTCAGGACACCCAGTCCTCACCGTATTCCCCTTGAGCTAAGGTCACATAGACCTCGCCCAATCACTCTGGTAAGTCTTCAAGGTAGACTCCCAAACCTTCACAGACTTCGTTCACCGGCGATCCACAATGTCTCTTGGATGCTCAGAACGTGACGCCTAACCGGCTGGAGGATGCACAGTCCTCAAGTGTAATAAGTCTTCAGATCACACAGACAAGAAGACTTAAGTGATGCCTAATTCTCTTTGGCTCTGGGTGGTTAGGGATTTATCCTCGCAAGGAATTCTCTCTCAAATGCTTCGAGGTGGGTTGCTCTCAAACGACAAAAGTCGTACACTAACTCTGAGCAGCCAACCATTTATGGTTGTAGGGGGTGGGCTATTTGTAGCCACAAGGCAACCCGACCTGATTTGTCCGAAATGACCCTGGGTCACTAAGGAACTGACACATGTTCCAACGGTCAGATTTCAAACTCACACGGCAACTTTACTTGGGTTGCAAGCAAAGCTGACTTGTCCGACTCTGGACAAGATTCGCTCTCATTGTCTTCACTCGAAGACATAGGTTTTGGTTAGGCATCACTTCAGTCATTCTGAATGGTTCTCTTGGACCCCACTTAACAGTACGGTGGTTCCTATGACTCAACAAATAAGAAAAAGAACTACGAAAGATCTAAGTCTTCGAGCTCCATAGGCTTCATGCGATGTCTTCTCTTTTCATAGTCTTCAATGTGAATGTCTTCATATACCACCTTTGACTTCAATGTCTTCATACATTTTTAGGGGTCATCTCTGGTAGGAAAACTGAATCAATGAGGGACTTCTACCTGTGTTATCCTGCAATTCTCACAAACACATTAGTCCCTCAACTAGGTTTGTCGTCAATACTCCAAAACCAACTAGGGGTGGCACTAGATGCACTTACAGATTACAATCAGCGCAAGACCCGAATCCAATGGATTCGAAGATATTGGGCAGAACAATGGTTCAAGTACCGGTTTGTGACCTAGGAATATGCTGAGAAAAATGCCATCAAGCGACCTTGGGGAGACATCCTATACAGAAATCTTCAACCCAGGTCTAGAGATGAAGCCATTGAACAAGGCTTCTATCCCTGCATGGTCTGTGGACCACAGCCTGCGGATGCTCACCCATCGTCATTGCTATGGTGTCGTGACAACAATCTGTTCAAACGCAACTTCCAATTTGCCAAGAATTCGTCTAAGCAAAACAAGAAGTCATTGGGACTAGACTTCAACCCTGGCCCTTCTACTCCCCGTGCCGATGGCACCCGCGAAGCTGAAGCCAATCTTGTTGGGCCCTTCTACAACTTGGAAGGTCTCATCAATCATATCATGGTTCAAGGGACAGCCGTGGATGAGCCTGCAGATGACGCTGAATCTGATGAAGTGCCTGCACCGCCGAAGCCTCAGAAACTGAAGAAGCCTAAAGCTTCAATGCCTGCCTCAGCACCAAAAATCTCACGGGCGAAGCCACTGGCTACTGCACCTCCTGAAAATAGTGTGCAGTCTGAAGATTTGTCGCGAATCTCCAAGCCCTCGAGAGTCAAGATGCCTCTGCAACACACCAGCCAAGAACTGACTGCTACTGCTATTCTGCGCAATGATGCCATTGATCTGTCCAGCGATGAAGATCTTGCAGATGATGCTCTTGAGCAACTGATCAAGAGCAAAGAAGAAGCAGAAATCTTCAATGATTTGCCTCTCTTTGACGTGGCAATCATCCACAACTTCATTGATGAGTGGTTTGACACGCCCAACCTCAGCTTTGAAGATCTGCAACTTCCAATTGGCCTCAGTGTCGCCTTCCATGGCGCCATTGCTTTAGAGCTTGCTCTAGCTCAGCGCATCATTGAACTGAAGCAAAAGATCGACTTTGAGAAAGCTCAGTTCAAGAAGCACATGGCCAAGCTCAGCGTGCAAGAGGTTAAAAATTTCAAGATCATGCTGCACGAGCTCAAAGAAGCCTTTCTCAAGAAGCGTGAAGAAGCTCAAGGCTCTCGTGAGCACATGAAGAGCCTGGCTGACAAGTGTGTGCAAGCCTACAATGAGGCTGAGAAGCCCAAGGCCCTTGGTCGTCCTGGCATCGATCCCAGGATGGCTGCAAAGAAGAAGAAGAAGCCAGCTGTGGCCGAACCCGAAGCACCAAGGCAGGAAGCACATCCCATTGTCTTCCCAGCCAGCATGACTAGCTCGAAGCCAAAGGTCAGGTCAACCGCTTCAGAACTGAAGAAGACGAGGACTGCTGAGGCTGAAGCGAGAAAGAGGAAACATCCTGAAGCCTCTGATGCTGCTCCCTCCAAGAAGAAGCGCAAGACCAAGAAGGATCGGGCTGCTCCCACAGAGCCCTTAGTTGTTGAATCTATCTCCATGGTTTGCCCTGCAGCTGAACATCAAGAGCGCCAACTGACTGTCCATGAGTCTGCTTCCACAGAGGCTCATGAAGCTGAAGACATTCCAGCAGCTGATCCCACCGCTGCTGAAGACATTGGTCACCATGACAATGTTGAAGATGATGTAGTTCTTCCTTAGATAGAGCACAACTTGGTATCATCGCCTGTGCTTACGCACAGCGAACTCATCAGCATTGGTCGTCCTCTGACGCCAATTGCTCAGGATGCATCATGGGCTGATCACCCACAACAACAAGTCACACCACCCCGACAAGAAGAAGAAGATGACTTTGAGGCCCAGCCAACTCTGTCTCCAGAGGCGTCGCCAGCGTTACGTAGGCTTCGCAAAGGACCAAGGTCTCAAGTCCCTCTTTCGAGCGTTCCAGAAGGAGAAGTGCCCCACCAATCTGTTGCACGTCAAGTGTTTCTAGATGCCACTCCTACTGTGAATGTATCCGAGTCTGAGGCTAAAGCTGCTGAAGACATTCCGGCTGCATCAGCCGACGACACACAAGAAGAAGAACGTGTCCCTACTCTCCCCATTACTGAAGAAGCTGTTCTTGAGGAGAACGTGTCTCTGCCCGACCCTCCAGCTCATCAAGTGGAGGTTGAGAATCTTGAGGCTGCCACCAGCAACACAAATGAAGCCAATGACGTTGTCATGGTTGAAGCAAATGTGGAGCCTGCACCAACCAATGTGTCAGAAGTCAGTTAAGCCAATGATGCTACTGCTCCTGTTCCTGCGCCTGCTGCTGGTCCTCAGTTTGACTCTCACGTTGAGCACAGGCCTCAGGTACAGAAGCCAATGCCAAGGTTGCCTTGGTTTCCAGGTCCTGCATCAGCACCCAGATCCTTTAATGTCAATGGCTTCAAAGTAGACAACACCTTCTTCAATAGCGCCAAGAACCCCCACTCAAGGGAAAGAATATCTTCTGATCGGTTCTGGAGTTATCCGCAGCGAAGTTATTACTCATGCATTCTGTACAATCAAGGTCGCATTTTCCCTCATATGCGTCTTGACACTGAAGCCATAACTGGTCTGCCTTGCTTGGAAGAAGCTCTGGATTGCTTCAAAGAGTCTGGATTGTTGCCTTTCGTCACCGACCAAGAGCACTGAAACGAAAAGTTGCTGCTCCAATTCTATGCCACTCTTCACATTCGTGGCTACAATAGAGATCCGAAGACTTGGGTCCTTGAGTGGATGACCGGCAATGTTCATCACGAAGCCAAAGCCTTTGATATCATTGAGCTCATTGGTCTGCCCACTCCTGGAGATCTTTATGAACCTGGTTTTCAGCTTCACAGTGCAGCTATGGAGAGCATCTTTCAGAAGCCTGAACCGAACATGAGTCAGATGCTTAGCATGATGAAGCCTTTGCCTCCAGATGCTGCTATCCTAAGGAGTTCTTTGTTGAAGACCTTGAGTATCTGCCACGCACTATCTATCACATTATCAGGCGAACTCTCTGGCCCATCAAAGGACATTCTCCACATGCAAAGCTGGAAGGTGCAATGAAGACTTTGGTCTTTTATATTCTTCACGACAAATGCTTCAATGCACAAGACTTCTTCATCCGCCAACTTACTGCATCAGGATCTGATCTTTTTGGCTTGAAGTTTTATGCTCCATGGATAATGCGGCTGATCAAACTACACTCAGCTGTCTCATATCAGCCCTCTGCTTGCAATCATCGGATCTTTCTGCCTGACGTTGATATGTCCGTTGAAGCCATCTATCCAGAGCCCGCCAAGGAGCCTCTTAGTCTTCAGAATGCTGAGCATCAAAGTTTCTCTCAAAACATTGAAGGAGTTGAAGCAGTCACTCGTGTTTATCCTCTGGTTGGTACTACACGTGCACCTCATCGTGCCCTCACTGAAGCCACTGAAAGCACTATTTCCCAACGACCCAAGAAGCGATCTCGTGTTCTCAATGACCGAGAGCTTCCGGTTGCCCTTCATCAGAAACAGGATAGGCATCATGACTGGCTGAAGCACCAAATGCAAAGCCTCTTGGTGGATGTCAACTGCATTCGCAATCTTGCCACCAAGAATGCCTTTGTTGCCCATGAAACCTATCGGCATACATGGAAAGGGCTGACACTTATGTGTTCTGAAGATGATCTTCAAGAGGATGGCTTCTCTGAACGTTTCAAGTTTGACTCCACACCTCCAAGGACTGTGCTGCGACGAACTCCGTCTCTTGAAGACTCTGAGTTCTCTTCCTCCACGGCAACGGTGAATGCTAGAGTGATCGAGGACGAAGACGATGCCACTTCACCGCACCCTACTTCTGCACGCATCGACATTGCCCCGAGTTCGTCTGCACCGCCGAACAACACTGACGACCTTGCTGCTTCACCTACTCCTCATGGGAATGAGTAGACGCTCTATGTCTTCAAACCTTTTTGGTCCTTACTGACAAAAGGGGGAGAAGCATATGAGTTTGATAGTCTTCAAGCGGGTCCATATGGGCGGTTGCTTTATGTTTTGCCTAGTGTTTACAACTCTCATTTTGATACATTTGGTTCTTTGAGTTGTAACACTTAAACTCAATGGTCGTCTGCTACTTATTTGCTATTCTGTGATGCGATGATAAATTCCGCATGTGCGACGATAAATTCCGCACTTAGATCATTTTGTAGACGTCCATTTTTCATTATGCATGTCATTATCTTCACATACTTTTCATGCATGATGAATTGTCATCATAAGTTGAAGAGGATCTCCACAACTACAACCTGCCATGTGCATTTGCATTCCAAAAGCAAATTACTTATATGCACATCTTCAGGGGGAGCCCTTGCAACTTATGAAGACAATTCCCTATCCTTTATAATTTCACATATTATATTCCCCGTTGAAAACTTCAACTAGTTTGTCATCAATCACAAAAAAGGGGGAGATTGTAAGTGCATCTAGTGCCACCCCTAGTTGGTTTTGGAGTATTGACGACAAACCTAGTTGAGGGACTAATGTGTTTGTGAGAATTGCAGGATAACATAGGTAGAAGTCCCTCATTGATTCGGTTTTCCTACCAGAGATGACCCCTAAAAATGTATGAAGACATTGAAGTCAAAGGTGGTATGTGAAGACATTCACATTGAAGACTATGACAAGAGAAGACATCGCGTGAAGACTATGGAGCGCGAAGACTTAGCAGTTTCGTTGTTTTGTGTTTTTCTTTGTTGAGTCATAGGAACCACCGTACTATTAAGTGGGGTCCAAGAGAACCAGTCAGAATGACTGAAGTGATGCTTAACCAAAATCCTATGTCTTCGAGTGAAGACTATGAGAGCAAATCTTGTCCAGAGTTGGATAAGTCAGCTTTGCTTGTAGCCCAAGTAAAGTTGTTGTGTGTGTTTGAAATCTGACCGTTGGAACACGTGTCAATTCCTTAGTGACCCAGGGTCATTTCGGACAAATCAGGTTGGGTTGCCTAGTGGCTATAAATAGCCCACCCCCTACAACCATAAACGGTTGGCTGCTCAGAGTTAAAGCACGGCTTTTGTCGTTTGAGAGCAACCCACCTCGAAGCCTTTGAGAGAGAATTCCTTGAGAGGATAAATCCCTAACCACCCAGAGCCAAAGAGTGTTAGGCATCACTTAAGTCTTCCTGTCTGTGTGATCTAAAGACTTATTACACTTGAGGACTGTGAATCCTCCAGCCGATTAGGCGTCGCATTCTAAGCATCCAAGAGTCATTGTGGATCGCCAGTGAACGAAGTCTGTGAAGGTTTGGAAGTCTACCTTGAAGACTTACCAGAGTGATTGGGCGAGGACTGGGTGTCCTTAGCTCAAGGGGAATAAGGTGAAGACGAGGTCTTCTAAGTTGAATCTCATCCTCCCTAACCAGACGTACAGTTGTCACAGCAACTGGAACTGGTCCAACAAATCATTTTCTTCAACGAGTCACTGGTTTCATCCTTCCCTTCCCTTTACTTACTATTGGTCCTTGTGAAGTCATTGTACAATTGCATCACCATTTGGCTTCACTGAGTGATTACTTGTTCTGATTGGCTTCACAATATCTTCCTACCTGATCCTTATTGCCTAGCTGCTATTAGTCATTGTGCTTTCACTTCATTGAATACTTTACTATGGTTTTCCTAGTGTAGTCTACCTTCCGCTGCATGGTAATAGGTTTATTTCTATCGTTTGTCTTCGAAACTTACATGTTTTGAAGACTTTCCTAAAAATCGCTTATTCACCCCCCTCTAGTCGATCACTAGCACTTTCAGGTAAAGATAGGTCCTAATCCCACCCGAGTATGTGTTGATTGGGTTTGTTTTCCCATGCTCTGCTCTTTATCCGATGTGAAATTTCGGCAGCACCTCCCCGCCATTCTCCTGATACACGTCTCGGCAATAATCAGAGAGGATGTGTACCTGGAGAGCAACAAGGAGGCACTGACGAAATTCTGCATCGGATCCGGAGCAGAGCATATGGGAAAACGAACCCAATCTACACATACTTGGGCTGTCCATGGATAATGTTGGACAATTCGAAAGAATCACTGTTATAAATATGCAAATGCATGCATATTTATAGATGTAACCCTTTCGAACGGGAGACGCATAGTGGTCACGCATACTGAAGATTGAAGACACCTATAGCTAGCAAGTTCCATCGGCACGAAGACCGGAACAGAGCAAATGAAGGGGGAGGTGGAGATGTCATTTGTGCTCACCCATGAACGCAGGGGCAGAGCTCGTCGAACTCTAGACCCTCGTAGTGACGAAATAACTACACATTTAAATCAAAAGATGAGTAACATAGCAATTTTGTTTTTTCGTCGACCTAACTAAATATTTACGACAGGAGGAGCGGGTTAGGGGGTTCCTTGGCATTGATGGAACCCTAAATAGCAAGTCTCATCGGTGCGAGATACATGTGGCGTTCGGCATTGAACACTAGATCCACATCCCACAAGTGAAGCCGATGCCCAGCGTCCCGCAACAATAGTTCTGGTGGCCGATGACGGTCGAACACCTTGGCGAATTTGTCTGGCAGCCTCTGCGATGAGGATTAAAGCCAACTTTTGAAATTTCAAACAACCAAACTGACTTGATTCAGTTTGGGTGTTTCAAGTTTCAACACTTGCCTTTTAATCGTCATCGCAGAGGCTTCCAGACAAATTTGCAATGGTGTTCGACCGCCATCGACACCGAGAACTGTTGCTTTGGGACGCCGGACGCTGGTGTCACTTGTGGGACGTGGATGTAGTGTTCGACACCGACGGCCACATGTATCTTGCACCGACGATACTTGCTATTTAGGGTTCCATCGACATCGAGGAACCCCCTAACCCGCTCGACCCGGTTTCATCGGTGATGCACCCCTATTCTTCTTCTTCTTCCTCCTCCTCTTCTTCTTCCTTTTCTTCTTCTTCCTCTTCTTCTTCTTCTTCTTCTTTTTCATCTTTCTTCTTTCTTCTTGACCTAAACTAAATCTAATAAACTTAACCTAAAGTAAACTAAATCTAAACCTAAAAAACAGAAACTAAACCTAAACTAAACCAAGCCTAAATTAAACTAAACCTAATTAAACTAAATCTAAAAAACAAAAGAAAAAATACAGGGATGTCACCTTTAGGGGAGCCGGGGCGGGGCTCCGGGTCGGCCAGGGCGGGGCGGTCGGGCCGGGGCGTAGGGGCGGGGCGGCGGGACGGAGGGGCGGGGCGGAGGGGCGCGGTGCGGCGCGGCGGGGTAGGGTGGAGGGGCGCGACGTAGCGGGGCGGGGCAGCGAGGTGGGGCGGTGGAGTGGCGGGGGCGGGTCAGGCATGGGGCGGCGACGCGGGTGATGAGGGAGGGAGAGAGAGGGGGGAGAGAGGGGCGTGGGGTTGTCGGCTTTTTAGTTTAGGTCACAGCTCTTTGTCGTCCGCTAGCGGACGGCAAAGAGCGTAGCTAACGGATGTTAGTTGCCACTTTCTTTGCTGTCCGCTAGCCGACGGCAAAGATTCTTTGCCGTCTGCTAGCTGGCGTCAAAGAAAGTGGCCTTTAGGAGGCCCTGACTGGTACGCCACCCTCCCTCTTTGCCATCAGCTAGCGGACGACAAAGCTTCTATGTCGTCCACTAGAGGACGGCAAAGAACTGGCTGACATCAAACCTATCTTTGCCATCTGCTCTTTCTTCGCTGTCAGCTTTCAATACGCTGATGGCAAAGACCTCCTTTGTCGTCAGCTAGCTGACGGCAAAGAACTGGCTGACGGCAAAGTTCCTTATTCCAATAGTGTGGCGACCAAGGAAAAAGAAAAAAAGGGAGGGCTAACCATCTCGTAGAGGCCTCGAAAGATATCTCATGGGTAGGCGATGGCTCCTACGAGCGCACTAGCTATAGAGGCGAACATGTCGAGCGGGTGGTGCTGGAGTCATTATCCCTCGATGACATGCCCGCTCAACTCAGTAAGTAGAAGGAGTTGACTGACAGCTTGGTGAGGCCGCTGAAGGAGAGCCTCGACGACATGCCCACTCAACTCAATAAGTAGGAGGAGTTGACCGCCGTCTTGGTGAAGCTGCTTAAGGAGAGCATTGCCTCGGGTAAGAAGGCGCCCGGGGAAATCCTGCAACTTCAGGAGGACAAGGTGAAGCTCCGCCATGAGCCCGAGCTGCTGAAGCAGGAGAACGCTGGCTGGAATAAGTTGCATGAGAAGAGGAGTTCCTCGGTGAAGATGCTGAACACCCTCATCATGGAACAGAAGGAGGAGTTGGCGAAGCTCTGCATCGAGCACATGGCTGCTGTCAAGCAACGTAATGCAGCCGTGGAAGAGATGATGAACGCTCACCTCAAGAAATCCCGGGTCATGGACAGAATGAAGAAGATGGCGGAGGAGAGGCGTGAGGACATGAAGGTCATGGAGGCGATGAAGAAGTCGTTAGGACTCCACAACCAGCAACCATTCAGGAAGTAGAGAGCAGCGCCCCAGACTTGTGTCTGCGTCTTCTTTTGGGGGGGGGGGTAATCTTCCTTCTTCTTTTGCTCATGTGTTTCCTCGTTTTCTTTGGGTCTTTCGCCGCATGTGGCATGTTCTCTGTGAGGCATGAATAGAACAATGCTAACGATGAGAGGCACTGTGGGACCAATGACTAGCAAATTAGATCATTTTTTATCGCCATATCGCACTGGGCTGCCATGTTTCACGCTCCTCTGTCATACTAGTACTCCAGTGGAAAACTATAGTATACCGCATGGTTCTTTGCTCCTCCTTAGGCCGTCGGCAATAATTATACGAGCAGTCAAATCACAAGGCCCCACCTTCCAGCAGTAATGAGCTGTCAAATCACAAAGGCCCTCATCTCTCGTCAAACAGACCAGGCGAGACTGCCCCACCCGCTAGTGAGGGAGTTATGGACTAAGGGGTCCTCGGGACGTTTACCCATTGAGTATGGGCCGGACTAGTGAAGCCGTATCACTACAGAAAAAAATACACTTACGTGATGATATGTGTTTGTCACAGTAGGTCACGTTTTCTGTCATGCATGTACATCCATGACGATTTTATGACAGAATCAAGATAGTCATATATGTGTTGTCATAGAACTGTTCCATGACATTACCAAAATTATCATCACGGAAGTGTCCACTTCCATGACGATAAATGGTGCGTCATGGAAGTGCTTTCATCAAGGGTAATCGACATGTGGCATCCACCGTAACGGGTCATCGTTAAGCTATCAGGTCTGGTTTTGGATCCGATAACCCGTTAACAGCCCGGACCAATGGGGATTTTCCATGTGTAAAATTCGCAATGGCCAGAGGAACCACGTGTTGGCTCACCGTTGGGATAGCTGTCATCTACTCATTGGACGAGAGGTGTTGTGGACTTAACATGGCATATGTCCTAGCAAAAGGACTTAGGTGTGGATCCATCGTGATGTAGTTAGCTTGAAGGGGTTAAATAGGACAAAGGACACAGAGAGTTTACCCAGGTACGACCCCTCTTAGCGAGGTAAATGCCCACTCCTGCTTTAGTTGTATTGCTCGGGTTTCGATTACTAGGGAGCGAATACGCTTGAAATAGTTCTCGACTTGTTGTTTCTTGAGTTAATCTGCCGCCGGGTCACCCCTTTATATACACAGGTTGATGCCCGACGGCTTACGGAGTCCCAGTCGGCTCATACACAATGTGCCCGGCCCGGTGACTAATTAAGCTTGCCTCACCATACAAGTTACATATATGGCGGTTCACCATCTTGGGCCTCAAGTCGCCTTTGGGTCTTGGGCCCGTAATGGGCTTCTTTCATGACCCGCCATCTTCATCTTTAAGTCGTCCGTGGTATGACTCGGCCCCTCCTGGGCGGGTATCACCATTACTACATATATGGTGGTTCACCCTCTTGGGCCTCAAGTTGCCTTGTTTTGAGCTTGCACACCTTGATCATGAGGAAGTTTGGACGAGATTGCCTTAACAACCAACCCAGTTTACATAGAACATGCTTTTCTCACTGTTAGTGGACAGGTACTGACCCACTTCAGCAAGAGGTGACATTGCGGTTATCGTTGCCTCATCACCTTCAGAAGGTGGCGGTTCCACCATTTGTTCCATAGCTTCCTGAAAATTTGAGTTTGTACATTAGTAGTACTAGAAAATAAGATATTAAGGAGGCAGCAAAACCAAATAGAATAGCTTTGGTCTATATACAGAACTTATTCTCGTGAACCCGTGTAAAATATCAGTTGTATTTTACTGCAAAATACATAATAAAACCAGGTTCCAAACATATGACCATGTACCATGGCTAATGTATTGTCTATTTCTTCACATTGTATTGACAGCTAAGGATAACGAGACAAAGTTTATAATACGGTAAGAATAGTATGACATCATTCATATCACAAAACAACTGAGAATAGACAAATAGGCAATTGTAACATTGTGAGGGCAAGTCCAGCACGGAACTAGATTACAGATGAAGATCAAAGGAACATCACTCCTCTCTTTTAAACATTGTAATGTGCAATGATACACTAAGAAAATTGTGTCTAAAATTGAAAAGTGTAATAGACAATGGTTGCAAATCGTGCAGTTCAATGCACAAGTCAGAGTAAGTAGTAGTTAAAAGGCATGAGGATTAAGGACTTACAACAGCGGCTTTGACTGGTGTAGTCATGCCCTTCGTCTTGCTGGTGCGACAGTCCTTGAAGATTTCCATAGCATTTGGTTCAGGTACTTTTTGGTCCTTGCGGGCTTTCATCTGCATTTGGAACAAGTCAATATAGATCTGCTAATTTGGCACAACGAAAAGAGTGAAACAACAGCTAGTTACAAGAGCCTCATAGTGTGCAATATAGCTGTGAGATCCTGTCGTCTATTGGAATTTCACTTTCGTATGGTTGGCCTTGCTCTTTGAACAGTTCACCTACAAGAAGATATATTTGTGAGGCACATGCGTAAATAGGAGTTCAACATGTGATCTAATCACATATATATAACATACTAGTGTTTAACAAGGCCTCTCCAGTCTTCATCCGATATATTTCCCACTGGAGATGTTTGGGCAAGTTCACTGTTAGCCTTGCCTTCAAAGTGAGTTTTCCTCAAGTTATACCGATATTGTCGTAGAGCAGACTTGAAAACATGGGTGCATGCTTGTCTAGTTGCATCATCTTTGTGTAGCGACCCGACCTGAATGGATCGAAGTCTATGTGCTTAAGTGTCATCCCTGGATAGGTATGCTGACACACATAGTACTCGAGGATTTATAACAGAGGTAAATCACATGTATAGAGTAACGTAAATACTATTACCTCAATCCACATAGCGGAAGAAACAACAAAGTTGTGGAGTCCCAACAAGACCAACGGAAAAGTTGGGTGTAGACATCGTAACCCTAACGTATCACTTACTCGTCGTAAAAATCCTGCAACATGAGAGGTTGCAGCCATATAGGTCAGTACATTGAATGTACTGGCAATTTCACACCATAGAGTAATAATGAGAATTGTCTATCTATATATGCATATTTGGCTGGTGGAGGCTCTAAGTTTAATTTTGCATAAAGCTAATTTTTCCTTATAACAAAGGAATACATTTTGTTTACTACCAAGTTAAATTACCCATATTGAGAAGGTAACCCCAACTCAATCCCAAAAATCACCAAATCCTTAATAACCCAACAATTTCATTAAATAGAATGATGAGATCAACCAATAATTCAAATACCAGATACTCAAAATGTCCATAACCGGGGACACGCTAATCATGATTAGTTTGTACACTGTGCAGAGGTTTGCGCACTTTTCCCCACAAGACTCGACCGCATCCATGATCGGAAGATCGAGACATAGCCTTTTTGAGGAGGTCCTCTTAACCGATAGATAGGCCGGTACACCTACAATTCCTCTACATCTGCTAGCCCATCATGGAAAGGTTTCCCACAACTTACTTAACTATGCCAGAGCCCATAATGGCTTGTGGCTGCGCACGGAAGTTTCTAGGCATGAATAATCTTAAGATCCCTTTGAGCCTGGGTGGCATTCCATAGGATGATCACACGGATACCCCGAGATCTCCTAGGACAACACTGGATTCCCCAGGTGCCTGCAACCAATCCACCCAGATGTGTATTAAAGTAGCCACCTTAAGTTAACCCTTAATTATTGTAAATCGCGCAACTTTCATGAATCTCACATACCAATCCACGTCTACAAGCATGACTAAGCAATATATAACACAATGAATATCCCGGAGTGTTTCAAGGATCATAGGTTCCTACTACATATCAAACCCAATTCCCAATCCTACTCATGCAAATTTGTAAGGGTGAAACTAATGTAAGTAAACTGGGTATATGAAGAGTATGATCAAAGTGTGAACTTGCCTTGTACTGTTGGTGAAGATTCTTCGCACTCATAATTCTTGACAGTTCTACTCGTCACACTCAGATCAATCTATCGTAAGCAAGCAATTTTATCCACACATAAGCAGTCACTCAAAGACCCAAAAATGCAAAGGAAGATTGAAAAAACTCCAAAAGAACCAAATAAAATTATTTTGCAAGATCAGATCCTAATTTCGGTGAAAAAGTGTGGTGATGGCTCAAGATGTTAGATTACGCCTAGGGATTCAATTGCAATAAGGAATCAATTGAAAATGTGCTATCGTTTACAAGATATGATCAAATGAAGGTTCGAATAGTTTGAAAGGTTCCAAAGTTAAAAGTAATGATGTTACTGGATGTAGGAAGTCAATAGGAACATGTAGGAAGAAGAATTACTAGATTGGAAATAACGGATCAAAAGATACAAGTAACTCAACATATCATTGAATCTGCTTAGAATGTTGTGTGATAACTATTTGTGGACTAGCAGAGTAATCTGACTATGATCAAAATTATATGTTGGAAAGATGACATTAATTGTGCGAACAGAAAGATTACTTCAATACGAATCCGATGCAGTTGGGTTCACCGGAAACGGAGCTATGGATAAAAAGATATGATCAAAAGAAGTTTGAATATGAATCTGAACAAATTTTGAAATTTGAAAGTTGCAAAATGTTTATTTGATAGATTCACTAGATAGGCGGAATCAAGATGAAAACGTAGGCATTGGTTTTATCTAATTTGGATGAACGAGTAAAAAGTTATGGCTATTTGAAAAATGAAGGCCAAGCTGTTTTACAGAAGAAAAATAGGTATTGCTAAAAGATTTCTACGCCTAAAGTGTAAATATAGAGACTAATTGATAATATAATTATTCTATCGTACTAGTCTAGAAATAATAAGCTGTGGGAGTATATAAAAAAATGAAGAAAGATACCTTTATAAGGTAGAGAAAAGACGACTTCGGAGAGAGGAGACAACTTCCAGAAGTCCCGCCGAAGAGAAGAAATATATTTTTCTTTAATGAATCTATTCAAACCAAAATATTGATTTAACCCGAATCGGATGATTTTTGGAGGCTCTATGGGTCTATATTTATAGGTGGAAGAGAGGCTTAGAGGTCAAAGGCTAAGCAATGTGGGACTAAATATAGACGAAAAGAAAAGAAACAGAGGGAAAGGTGCGCCATGGGCCAAAAGGCTTCCGCCAGCCTGTCGCGCGTAGGTTACCTTCTCAATATGGGTAATTTAACTTGGTAGTAAACAAAATGTATTCCTTTGTTGTAGGGAAAAATTAGCTTTATGCAAAATTAAACTTAGAGCCTCCACCAGCCTTCACCAGCCAAATATGCATATAGAGACAGACAATTCTCATTATTACTCTATGGTGTGAAATTGCCAGTACATTCAATGTACTGACCTATATGGCTGCAACGTCTCATGTTGCAGGATTTCTACGACGAGTAAGTGACAAGTTAGGGTTACAATGTCTACACTCAACTTTGTCATTGGTGTTGTTGGGACTCCACAGCTTCATTGTTTCTTCCGCTATATGGATTGAGGTAATAGTATTTACGTTACTCTATACATGTGATTTACCTCTGTTATAAATCCTCGAGTACTGTGTGTGTCAGCATACCGATCCAGGGATGACACTTAAGCACAGAGACTTCGATCCATTCGGGTCGGGTCGCTACACTTGGCTATCCAACTTGAACCTCATTTGTTGAAAATTATGGGAGTATCATTACCAGCACCCTAGAAAGTATGGGACAGAACAAGACAGTATTACTAATTTCCATGCATAGCCATAATTACAGATAAATGGTCGAGGAAGGTGTTAAACTGGGTTTTGTCTTTGTCATTCATGTACTCAATCCATGTTGCGAGGATACGTGCATGACACCTAACGACAACGGCTGCCTCTGATACTAACTTGGTTGACTCTGAAGCATCATGTGGCCTTTTTAAACCTGCCTCAAAATGGATCTCCATCAAATTATTGTTGGGCAATTGGTATAACATCAAATACTCATGACGATATCCAGGCAATGATCATTATATAGGCATCACGTCCAAGTTTAGTAGACCGACTCCTGCCTGCATCTACTAATATTACTCCACACATCGACCGCTATCCAGCATGCATCTTGTGTATTAAGTTCATGGAGAAACAGTGTAATGCAATAAGAACGATGACATGATGTAGACAAGATCTATCTATGTAGAGATAGACTCCATCGTTTTATCCTTAGTAGCAACGATACATACGCGTCGGTTCCCCTTCTGTCACTGGGATCAAGCACCGTAAGATCGAACCAACTACAAAGCACCTCTTCCCATTGCAAGATAAATAGATCAAGTTGGCCAAACAAAAACCAAATATGGGAGAAGAAATACGAGGCTATAAGCAATCATGCATATAAGAGATCAAAGAAACTCAAATAACTTTCATGGATATAAAAAGATAGATTTGATCACAAACTCAAAGTTCATCCGATCCCAACAAACACACCGCAAAAAGAGTTACATCATATGAATCTCCAAGAGACCAATGTATTGAGAATCAAATGAGAGAGAGGAAGCCATCTAGCTACTAACTATGGACCTGAAGGTCTAAAAACAACTACTCACGCATCATCAGAGAGGCGCCAATGGAAGTGGTGAACCCCTCCGTGATGGTGTCTAGATTGGATCTGGTGGTTCTGGACTCTGCGGTGGCTGGAATTGATTTTCGTTGACTCCCTGGGGTTTATGGAATATTGGGGTATTTATAGAGCAAAGAGGCGATCTGGGGGCACCCGAGGTGGGCACAACCCACCAGGTCGTGCCTGGGCCTCCTGGCGCGCCCTGATGGGTTGTGCTCTCCTCGGAGCACCCCCAGGGGCAGCCTTGGCCCATTACGTGTCTTCTGGTCCATAAAAAATCTCCGTAAAGTTTCGTTGCATTTGGAATCTATTTGGTATTGATTTTTTTGTGATGTAAAAAACATGGAAAAACAGCAACTAGCACTTGGCACTATGCCAATAGGTTAGTACCAAAAAATGATATAAAATGACTATAAAATGATTATAAAACACCCAAGATTAATAATATAACAGCATGGAACAATCAAAAATTATAGATACGTTGGAGACGTATCAACCTCCCCAAGCTTAACTCCTACTCGTCCTCGAGTAGGTAAGTGATAAAAACAGAATTTTTGATGTGGAATGTTTCCTATCATGTCATATTCTTTTCTTTATAGCATGGACATTTGGACTTTTATATTGTTCAAAGGAATAGTGTAGTTTTGACATGATAACTTAAATACTCAAGCATATCAACAAGCAACTATGTCTTTCAAAATATCAACGCTAAAATAAGCTATCCCTAGCCCATCATGCTCAATCATTGATCCATTCCTGAAACACACTTGCATATTAACTACACCCAATGCTCAAGTATGATCATAGTGCCTCCTAGTTGGTGCTTTTATAAGAGAAGATGGAGACTCAAATTCAAAATAAAAATTGCATATAGTAAAAGAAAGGCCCTTCGCAGAGGGAAGTAGGGATTTGTAGAGGTGCGACAACTCAAAGCAAAAAACTTAGAGATAAAAACATTTTGGGAGGTGTGTCCTTCCCACCAACAATAAAGACTTAGAGTTCCCAACACTTTCCATGCTAGATATACCATAGGCGGTTCCCAAACAGAAAATAAAGTTCATTCCTTTTTCCACCATACTTTCACTTTCCATGGCTAGCCGTATCCACGGTTGCCTTCCATACCAACACTTTCCAAGGAATTTATTATTTGACAACACAAAGTAAATTCATTTTTCATTTTGGGACTGGGCATCCCTAATACCTTTTCCTTACTCTCGTGCAATGACAAGTGAATAAACACTCAT
Organism: Triticum aestivum; assembly: GCF_018294505.1. Classification (NCBI taxonomy): domain Eukaryota; kingdom Viridiplantae; phylum Streptophyta; class Magnoliopsida; order Poales; family Poaceae; genus Triticum; species Triticum aestivum. Next base: position 418,042,169 of record NC_057812.1, on the reverse strand, counting down.
CATGAGAATAACACATCTAGCATGGCAAATGTTAGCCACCCCTCACCGCTCCGCGAGTGAAACGAACACACAAAAGACAAGTTTATTTTGAAAATTAGAGATGGCACATACAAATTTGCTTAGAACGGCAAAAGAATACTGCATATAGGTAGATATAGTGGACTCATGTGGCAAAACTGGTTTAAAGGATTTTGGATGCACAAGTAGTGATCATACTTAGTGCAAAATGAAGGCTAGCAAAAGATTGAGAAGCGACCAACCAAGAAACGAATAATCTCATAAGCTAGCATTAAGCATAATTAACACTGAATAATGCAACACAAGTAGGATATAATTTCATTACATAATTATTGACTTTCGTGCATGCATAGGGAATCACAAACCTTAACACCAATATTCTTACTAAAGCATAATTACTCATCAACATAAGTCACATATCACATCATCATATCTCAAAACTATTACTAAGAATTAAGTTTATTTTGTCCAATCATCTTCATGAAAGTTTTTATTATATTATTCTTGGATATCTATCACTTTGGGACTAATTTTCATATGTTGCTTTTGGTAAGCTCAAAAAATATAAGTGAAGATCATGAGGATAACTTTTCTTTCTCTCAAATTAATTTAAGTGAAGCAAGAGAGAACTTCTTTAAATTTGGTAATAACTCTCAAATAAATCTAAGTGAAGCAAGAGAGCATTTCTTCAAAAATACTAAAGCACACCTTGCTCAAAAAGATATAACTGAAGCACTAGAGCAAGTCCATAGCTCATAAAAAATTAAGTGAAGCATAGAGAGCAATTCTAACAAGTCATGACATAATTTTGGCTCTCTCAAATAGGTGTGTCTAGCAAGGAATAAAGACATAAAACACAAAATAAAAAAGCAAAGACTCATATCGTACAAGACGCTCCAAGGAAAACATATAGTATGTGACGAATAAAAATATAGCTTTGAGTAAAATACGGTGGTTGTTAGAAGAAAGAGGGGATGCCACTCGGGGGCATCCCCAAGATTAATTGCTTGCTCTCTATTGGATAATAGCTTGGGATGCCGGGGCATACCCAAGCTTAGGCTCTTCTTACTCCTTATTCCTTCATCCATCGTAAGATAACCCAAAACTTCAAAACTTCAATCACATAAAACTCAACAAAAGCCTTCGTGAGATCCGTTAGTATAAGAAAACAAATCACTACTATAAGTGTTGTAGTAAACCAATTCATATTTTGTTCTTGCATTATATCTAGTGTATTCCAACTTTTCTATGGCAAAAACTCGTCAAAAAACCATAGAGCCATCAAAATAAGCACACAACGCAAAGAAAACATAATGTGTCAAAAACAGAAAAGTCTATAGCAATCTGGATATTTCTAATACTTCTGTAACTCCAAAAACTCTGAAAATTTATGATGACCTAAGAAATTTATATATTGATCTACTGCAAAAGGAATGGGTATTTTATCGCTCTCTGGTTAAAAACGATAATTATTTTTGTGAGCACAAAAGTTTCTATTTTTTCAGCAAGATCAAACAACTATCACCCAAGAAGATCCTAACGGCTTTACTTGGCACAAACACTAATTAAAACATAAAAAACATAGTCATAACAGTAGCATAATTGTGCTAACACTCAAAAACAGGAAGCAAAAAACAAATTATTCATTGGGTTGCGTCCCAACAAGCCTATAGTTTTACGCCCTTAGCTAGGCATAAAGCAAGGATCTAAGTTTTGTCATCTTTATATCGAGATCCATAAGATGCCCTCATGATTGATTCATATGATGGCCTAATTCTTGTTCTAGGTAAGTGTTCCATACCCTTCCTAAAGGAAATAGGAACTTAATATTGCCTTCTTTCATATCAACCACGGCACCGATAGTGCGTAAAAACGGTCTACCAAGAATAATTAGACAAGACGGATTGCAATCAATATCAAGAACAATAGAATCTATGGGCACATAATTCCTATTTGCAAGAATAATAACATTATTAATTCTTCCCATAGTCTTTTTAATATTAGAATCCGCCAAGTGCAAATTTAAAGAACATAATTCAATATCGGTAAGACCAAGCACATCACATAAAGATTTCGGAATTGTAGAAATACTAGCACCCAAGTTACACAAAGCAAAACACTCATAATTTTTAATCTTAACTTTGATAGTAGGTTCCCATTCATCTGCAATTTTCTAGGAATTGAAACTACTAATTCCAACTTTTCTTCTAAAGCTTTCATCATAGCATCAACAATATGTTTAGTAAAAGCTTTATTTTGTTCATAAGCATGGCGTGAATTTATCATGGATTGCAACAAAGTTACAATCAATCAAAGAGCAACTATCATAATTAAAGTCTTTTTAATCCAAAAGAGTGGGCACATCACTAGTTAAAGTTTTGACCTCTTCAAACCCACTTTTATCAATTTTCCCAACAAGATTTTCACCCTCCGAATTATCGGGATGCCTTCTCACTAAAGTTGACTCTTCTCCAGTCCCTTTTTCATCAATCTTAACTTTATTAAACAAGGAATCAATAGAAGAAACATAATCATTTTAAGATCTTCATCACTTTTGCGGAAGTAATCACTAGAAAACCTTTTACTAAAAATTCTCTTTTAGCTGTAAGCATAGCGGTTCTTTTCTTACTTTCATCCATAGAAACATAAAGAGCTTTAATTGATTCTTATACCTTAGGCACAAAAAATTTCATCTTGAGACTTTCCACATCATGAGGAATTATATCAACACTTCTAGACAAATCATCAATCTTATTCAACTTTTCTTCTATGGTAGTGTTGAAAACTTTTTGCGTGTTGATAAAGTCTTTAATATTATTCTGAAGATCAGAGGTGTTCCTATTATTATTATAAGGATTTCCATAGGAATTACGATAATTATTAGAGGAATTACTAGGGAACGACCTAGGATTAAAATTACCTCTATAAGCATTGTTGTTAAAATTATTTCGAGAGATAAAATTCACATCTATGGCATCACAAGTTTGCTCAATCAAGGTAGACAAAGGAATATCATTAAAATCAATAGGAGCAGTTTTACTATCAACCATTTTCATAAGAGCACCAAGTTTTTCACACGAAGAATAAATTTCTTCAACCGAATTAACTTTTTACTAGTAGGAGCTCTTTCGGTATGCCATTGTGAATAATTTGCCATGATATTATCAAGCAATTTGGTGGCTTAACCCAAAGTAATTTCTGTAAAAGTACCACCCGCGGGGGAATCTAAAAGATTACGAGAAACAAAATTCAATCGCGCATAAAAAATTTGTATGATCATCCAAAGATTTAACCCATTAGTTGGGCAATTCCTTAGCATCATTTTCATCCTTTCCCAAGATTGTGCAACATGCTCATGTTAAAGTTGCTTGAAATTCAAGATCCATATTCTAACGGAAATAATTTTTGCGGGCAGAAAATACTTAGTTATAAAAGCATCTTTGCACTTATTCCAAGAATCGATACTATTGCAAGGCAAAGAGAACCAATTTTTTACAGAATCACGCAAAGAAAACGGAAATAATTTCATCTTCACAACATCATTGTCCACATCTTTTTTCTTTTGCATATCGCATAATTCCACGAAGGTATTAATATGGGACGCGACATCCTCATTAGGAGTACCGAAAAATTGATCTTTCATAACAAGATTCAGCAAAGCAGTATTAATATCACAAGTCTGCGCACTAGTGGCGGGAGGAGCAAGCGGAGTGCCAATAAAATCATTGTTGTTGGTATTTGATAAATCACACAACTTGGTGTTATATTGAGTCATGATGACTACACAACAAGGTTGCACTCAAAAACAGATCCGGAAGAAAATGGCGAACGAAAAGGAGGGCGAATAAAATGGCAAATTTTTGTGAAGTGGGCGAGAGGCAAACGAGAGAAAAATGGCAAATAATGTAAATTGCAAGGAGATGAGATTTGTGATTGGGAACATGGTATATGTTGAAGATCCTCCCCTGCAACGGCGCCAGAAATTCCTTTTGATGTCGCTTGAAGCTACGTCGGTATTTCCCAAAAGAAGAAGGGATGATGCAGCACAGCGGCGGTAGGTATTTCCCTCAGATATGAAACCAAGGTTATCGAACCAGTAGGAGAACCAAGCAACACAAAGTAAACATCACCTACACACAAATAACAAATACTCGCAACCCGACCTGTGAAAGGGGTTGTAAATCCCTTGTGGGTAACGGTGCTAGAAATTGGCAAACGGACGTGAGAGAGTTGTAAATATTGATAGATCGAATGCCAAATAAAATAAATTGTAGCAAGGTATTTTTGTATTTTTGGTTTAGTAGATCTGAAAATAAAAGGCAAATAAAATAGATCACGAAGGCAAATAATATGAGAAAGAGACCCGGGGGTCGTAGGTTTCACTAGTGGCTTCTCTCGAGAAAAAATAGCAAACGGTGGGTAAACAAATTACTGTTGGGCAATGATACGTCTCCGTCGTATCTACTTTTCCAAACAGTTTTACCCTTGTTTTCGACTCTAACTTGCATGATTTGAATGGAACTAACCCAGACTAACGTTGTTTTCAGCAGAATTGCCATGGTGTTATTTTTTTGCAGAAACAAAAGTTCTCGGAATGACCTGAAAATCAACAGAGAATTATTTTGGAATATATAAAAAATACTAGAAGAAAGATCCACGCCAAGGGGCCAATACCCTGTCCACGAGGGTGGGGGGCGCGCCCTACTCCCTGGGCGCGCCCCCTGCCTCGTGGGCCCCCTGATGCTCCACCGACGTCCACCTTGACTCCATATATTCACTTTCGGGGATAAAAAAATCAGAGAGAAGGAATCATCATGTTTTATGATACGGGGCCGCCGCCAAGCCCTAAACTCTCTCGGGAGGGCTGATCTGGAGTCCGTTCGGGGCTCCGGAGAGGGGAATATGTCGCCATCGTCATCATCAACCTTCCTCCATCACCAATTTCATGATGCTCACTGCCGTGCACGAGTAATTCCATCGTAGGCTTGCTAGACGGTGATGGGTTGGATGAGATTTATCAAGTAATCGAGTTAGTTTTGTTAGGGTTTGATCCCTAGTATCCACTAGGTTCTGAGATTGATGTTGCTATGACTTTGCTATGCTTAATGCTTGTCACTAGGGCCCAAGTGCCATGATTTCAGATCTGAACCTATTATGTTTTTATCAATATATGAGAGTTCTTGATCCTATCTTGCAAGTCTATAGTCACCTATTATGTGTTATGATCCGTTAACCCCGAAGTGACAATAATCGGGATACTTACCGATGATGACTGTAGTTTGAGGAGTTCATGTATTCACTATGTGTTAATGCTTTGGTCCGGTACTCTATTAAAAGGAGGCCTTAATATCCCTTCGTTTCCAATAGGACCCTGCTACCACGGGAGGGTAGGACAAAAGATGTCATGCAAGTTCTTTTCCATAAGAACGTATGATTATATTCCGAATACATCCCTACATTACATTGATGAACTGGAGCTAGTTCTGTGTCACCCTAGTTATGATTGTTACATGACCGATCGCATCCTGCATAATTCTACATAACCTATCCAATACCTGCGAGCTTTTCCAATATTGTTCTTTGCTTATTTACTTTTCCGCTGCTACTGTTACAATCACTACAAAACCCAAAAATATTACTTTTGCTACCGTTACCTTTTGCCACCGTTACCACTACTATCATATTACATTGCTACTAAACACTTTTCTGCAGATATTAAGTTTCCAGGTGTGGTTGAATTGACAACTCAGCTGCTAATACTTGAGAATATTCTTTGGCTCCCCTTGTGTCGAATCAATAAATTTGGGTTGAATACTCTACCGTCGAAAACTGTTGTGACCCCCTATACTTGTGGGTTATCAAGAACATTTTCTGGCGCCATTGCCGAGTAGCATAGCTCTATTCTTTGAGTCACTTGGGATTTATATCTGCTTATCATTATGAAGAACTTGAAAGATCAAAGAACCAATATTTTTCCCTCAACTACGAGGGGAGGTAAGGAACTGCCATCTAGCTCTGCACTTGATTCACCTTCTGTTTTGAGTAAGCTGGCGACACCTAAACCTGCTTCTGCTATTAATTCTGATATGTCACTTCTACTATGCATGATACTTATGATGAAACTACTTCTATGCTTGATACTATTGTGCCACTAGGTGGATTTCTTGATGAACAACTTGCTAGGGCTAGAGAAAATGAAATTATTGAAACTGATAATATTGATGAAAGTGATGATGAAGATTCTCCCCCAGATATGAATTGCATGTTGTTCCTGATGGTTATGTTATGGATTAAGAAATTGCTTGAGACTTTCTTCCTTGCAATGATAGAAGTGATCTTAAGAAATTATTAGCTAAGCTTAAAGAAAAATCTCTAATGCTAGAATGAGATATGATCCTGCTTATGCTACTTCACCTATCTTTATTACTGATAAAGATTATGATTTCTCTGTTGATCTTGAGTTAATTACTTTGGTTGAATCGGATCCTTTCTATGGCTATCAATCTGAAACTGTTGTGGCACATCTTACTAAATTAAATGATATAGCTACCCTGTTCACTAATGATGAGAAAACTCGCTACTACTATATCCTTAAATTATTTCTGTTCTCATTAAAGGGTGATGCTAAGATTTGGTTTAATTCTCTTGATCCTAGTTGCAGCATAGTCCCGAGGATATGATTTACTACTTCTCTGCTAAATGTTTCCCCGCTCATAAGAAACAAGCTGCTTTAAGGGAGATATATAATTTTGTGCAAATTGAACAAGAGAGTCTCCCACAAGCTTGGGGGAGGCTTCTCCAATTACTTAATGCTTTGCCTGATCACCCTCTCAAGAAAAATAAAATACTTTATATCTTTTATAATGGACTAACCGATGCTTCCAGAATTACCTGGATAGTTGTGCTGGTTGTGTTTTCAGGGAAAGAACAGTTGATCAAGCTGAAATTCTATTGAATAATATGTTGACTAATGAAAATAATTGGACACTTCCTGAACCAACTCCTAAGCCAACTCCGAAGAAAAGAGGTATTCTATTTCTCAGTCCTGGAGATATGCAAGAGGCAAAGAAATCTATGAAAGAAAAAGGTATAAAAGCTGAAGATGTTAAGAATTTACCACCTATTGAAGAAATACATGGTCTTAATTCATCACCTATTGAAGAAACACATGGTCTCGATAACCCGACACGGGTAGTAAAGGTAAATTCTCTCTATAGATATGATAAAGCTAAAATCCCTCCTGGTAAGTTTGCTAGCCAATGTTTGGATGAATTTGATAACTTTCTGGTTAAGCAAGAAGATTTTAATGCTTATGTTGGTAGACAATTGAAACACAATGCTTATATGATTGAACACTTGAGTGATTATATGGCTAGTGTTAAAGGTGAACTTAAACTTATTAGTAAACATGCTTCTATGGTTACCACTCAAGTAGAACAAATACTTAAAGCTCAGAATGATTTGCTCAATGAATTGTATAGTAAGAATAGTGACTTTGCTGTTAGAGTTGCAACTAGAGGAGGTAAAGTGACTCAGGAACCTTTGTATCCTGAGGGCCACCCTAAGTGAATTGAGCAAGATTATCAGAGAGCTAATGTAGATGCACCTAGTCCTTCTAAGAGGAAGAGAAAGAAAAATGATAGGACTTTGCATGCTTCTAGTGAACCTGTTGTAGACACACCTGAGAATCCCAATGATATTTCTATTTCTGATGCTGCAACACAATCTGGTAATGAACATGAACCTAATGATAATGTTAATAATGATGTTCATGTTGATGCTGAACCTAGCAATAATAATGATGTAGAAATTGAACCTGTTGTTGATCTTGATAACCCACAATCAAAGAATCAACGTTATGATAAGAGAGACTTTGTTGCTAGGAAACACGGTAAGGAAACATAATCATGGGTTCAGAAACCCATGCCCTTTCCTCCTAAACCATCCAAGAAAAAGGATGATGACGATTTTGAGCGCTTTGCTGAAATGATTAGACCTATCTTTTTGTGTATGCGTTTGACTGATATGCTTAAAATGAATCCTTATGCTAAATATATGAAGGAAATAGTTACTAATAAAAGAAAGATACCGGAAGCTGAAATTTCCACCATGCTTGCTAATTATACTTTTAAGGGTGGAATACCAAAGAAACTTGGAGATCCAGGGGTACCAACTATACCATGCTCCATTAAAAGAAACTATGTTAAAACAGCTTTATGTGATCTTGGAGCCTCTCTCTTTATATCGTAGACTTGATTTGAATAAGTTGACACCTACTGAAATATCTTTGCAAATGGCTGATAAATCAACTGCTATACATGTCTGTATTTGTGAGGATGTGCCTGTTGTGGTTGCAAACGTTACTATTTTAACGGACTTTGTTATTCTTGATATTCCCGAGGACGATAGTACGTCTATTATTCTTGGAAGACCCTTTTTGAATACTGCAGGAGTTGTTATTGATTGCACCAAAGGCAATGTCACTTTTCATGTTAATGGTAATGAGCATACGGTACACTTTCCGATGAAACAACCTCAAGTCCACAGTATCAATTCTATTGGAAAAATTTCAACAATCACTATTGGAGGTTTTGAATTTCCTCTTCCTACTGTCAAGAAGAAATATGATATTCTTATTGTTGGGGACATGCATATCCCCGTTGAGGTAACATAGTGTTATTCGAAAATCCTCCGGTTTCATATTATTCGAAATGAGTTTGTTAACAAGACCTGCTCAACCTTGTTAGTGGATTCCTTTTGACGAGCATGAGATGGAAGAATTTAGAAAACACAACTCTCTGTACCATCTTTTTACTTTCTGTTATTTATATTAAGTAAAGCAAAAATAGTATTTTTCTATCTGTTTTCTGAATTCCGACCCCCCTGGGCGCGCCCCTGCCTCATGGACCCCACGTGGGTCTCCTCCACTTATTCCAGTTACCACACACTCCTTCCTCCTCCCAAAAAAATCACCAACCAGCTCAAACCCAAGTTCTAGCTCATCTTGCTGCCATTTTCGATCTACTAGCTCAAAGCTCCATTCACAAAGCTGCTTTGTGGGATTGTTCTTTGGTATGTGACTCCTCCAATGGTCTAATTAGTTTTTGTTCTAGTGCTTTATTCATTGCAAATTTTTGCTGCTTAGGTGAACCTGTTCTAGAGCTTGCATGTCAAATTTATATGGTCAAAAGTAGTTTTAATGCATGATATTGCCTCTAGGCACTTGTAGGAGTAGTTTCTATCAATTTTGTTGAGTTTGGTTCACTTTTATTTTGACCTTACTAAAAATTTCAGAAAAAGATGAAGAGATTTTTGAGGGGCTTATCGAGCCGAAGCTCGAAGGATAAACAAAGTGAGGATAACAAGAAACCCAAGTATAATCTCCCTCGCACCACGGAGGTTCGGCCGTGTGAATGGCCTTGTGATGGTTTCTTGAGAGCAGCCAGGATTTATGATGATTTCTATGTATTGGCTGAGAATGCAGGCATCACCGCCTTCCTCCATGACCAACGCGAACAGTATCTCTTACTCACCAATATCTTTGTGCAAAACTTTCATTTCCATGCTAGGAGCTCACCACCTACGGTGGAATTTTATTTATATGATGAGCATAAGGAGATTTCACTTCGTGATTTTTGTCGGGTTTGTTTGATACCTTTTGAGGGCAGTGTAGAGGAACCACATCGTGATGATGTGGAAGGGTTTATTGATACAATTGCTGCAGGGGAAACGAGGAACATTTTCGATGCAAGAATTACTAGCATACATTTTCCTGTTTAACGTTACTTTGCAATATTTGCTAGTAGATGCTTAATTGGTCGTAGAAACTGTGGCAACCTTAGTGCCCCTCATATTGTTATTTTGTGCCATGCCTTGTTCCGTGATGACACATTTAGTATGGGCGCTATTGTTGCAAAGCGGTTAAATCTTAACCGTACTGAGGGCCTGTTGGGGATATTACTACTGGGCATAAACCGGCCAGGACAAGCCGGGCTAACTTCATCAGTAGTTGAGTGTGATAAAAGCCCATGAGGGCAGATGAGTTCTAAAGGCCCATAATCGGTTTAAGGCCTATAGCTATAAACTGGCGTCGGTATGTAACTTGTGTTATAAGTTAGGAATAGTGGAGACCGAACCGGACGCATCTATGAGCCGGTATCCGGACTCTGTAAACCGACGGGCGTCCCCATGTATATAAGGGGACGACCCGGCGGCGGTTTAGAGACAGACAACAAGTCGAGACATAGGCAAAGCTTATTTTCTCCCTAGTCATCGAAACACCCATCAATTCCATCACAACTAGACGTAGGCTTTTACCTTCATTGAAGGGGCCGAACTAGTATAAACTCTCTTGCGTCCTTGTGTCCGCTTTAACCCCTTCAAGATAACCCGTAGCGATGTCTCCATGACTAAGTCCTTTCTCTAGGGCATCTACCGTGACAAAACCACGACAGTTGGCGCCCACCGTGGGGCTATCGCACGAGGGTTTCCGGTTCTTGGAGGGCCGCTTTGAAGGACTCGAGGGCTACGCTATAGGCCGGATGACTAAGAGTCGTCGCGGCAAACTCTACATCGACGACGCAGGCTGGGGCCCCGAGGCCAGCTCAATTGAGTACGGGTACCGGGTCCCCTTTGGTAGCATTCACATTTTCATTGGCAAGATCGGAGAACCGGGCCCTGAGCCGGACATCTGCACCGACCTCGCCGAGACGGCTCAGCATGCGCGATCCACCCGGGTTAAACCGGCCATGAAGCGTGCCTTCGTGGGAATGATCCATGGAGGGAGTTATGAGGATGGATCGGAGCTTTGCGGGGCGACTGCCGTTCGTTCCGGTGACGAATCTTCGACCGGAGAAACCAAATCTCTTTATCAGCTACAAGATAGCCGGATTGAGAGCTGTTCCGATGGCGACAGTATTCCGGACCCCTCTGATCTGCCTAACCGGGTTGGAATATTCATGACCGGAACACAAGCAGTGCTTCACTCTTCGACAGCCGCGGCAACGATCTCCGGTTCAGCAGCGGCAACGGTTGCCGGGGCAGGAGGCCCTGTGCGCCCACCGGCTCAGGTTCTATCAGAACTATTTGATGCGTTGGCTGTGCTTATGGCAGAAGTTAATCCGCCAGATCAGGACACTCACAACACGGAGATTGCAAAGGTAAAGGAACAAATCACCCAGGCCAAAACGGATCTGGCGGCTGAGGACACCAGCATGGCCGCAGAGCGGGCCGCTTTAGATGCACAGGCCTACAGGCTTATGTTGGATCAGAGCGCGTCGCATGCAGTCGTGAGAAGGAAGCACCGGTCCCGCTTACCTCCGGTTTTCGAGGCCAGAGACCTTTTCAACACTCCAGGACCAAGAGCCAGTAATCCGCTGGAGGGGAACCGGGCAGAAGCCCCTGGGACCGGTGCACCGGTTCAGCCCTGTCAGATGGACCCGCCTCGTCAAAACACTGTTATACCTCGGGATGCTTTAACACCTCCGGGTCACTACTCCAACCCAATGGACAATCTTGTTGCCGCTGCTGCACGACTGGAGGCCATTCTAGTTGAAGGTGACTCGCCGCAGGCAGTAGAGACGCGGCGGGTCAAGGAACTTCTGAGGACAGCTTTGGCCCAATAGGAGGCGTACTCGTACAGCCGCGACCGGATCCACTCGACCCCCCGTCCAAGCCGGAGCTATAGCAGACATATGGATGAACCAGTAGTGTCGAGTAATGAACGACGTGGATCACCTCGTGGTAACAACCCGACGAGTGGTTCTAATGACGCTCAGGAAGTGGTGAACCGGCGCGCGCAGGAGGCGAGTTAGCCGCACAGCATCAGGCTCGGCAGCTCACGCCGGTTCGTCCAACCATTTCGATCGAACCTGGTGTTACTTCTAGTTCTTTGGGGGTGCCTTGCCTCGTCCCCGCTTTACGCAATGTGCGCTTGCCCAAGGATTTCAAAGGCCCACGCAAGGTACCAAATTATACGGTGGATCAACCACCAGAGACATGGGTAGAGAGCTATGAGATGGCCATGGAGATGCTTGATGTGGATGACACGGCGTGTGCGAAATACTTCACCATGATGCTTGAAGGAACGACCCGTACTTGGTTAAAAAGCTTGCCCGCTAATTCTATCAGTTCATGGGCCCAATTACGAGCCCGGTTTATCAACAATTTCAAGGATATCTGTAGACAGCCTATGTCGATAGTAGACTTAGCTGCATGCGTCCAGGAGGAAGGAGAGTCAATGACTCATTGGGTGCACCGGGTTTCACAAGTGTTGCACTCCTCAGACCGCATCAACAATGACACCGCAGTATTAACCCTAGAAGGCAACTGCCGGTTTGGGCCCCTGAAGTTGAAATTGGGACGGATGAAGCGTCATTGCACCGACATGGGGACCCTCATGGCCGCTTTGGTAAAATATGCTGATTCTGATAGTACCAAGGATCCCGAATCTGATGATGACAAGACAGGGAAGGGGAAGAAGAACAGCAGCTCCAAAGGTCAGCAGCATCACTGGGTAGGCAATGGCGGAGGAGGCAAGCGTAAAGCGGATGGCAACATGGATTTTGTGGCTAATACCAACGTACAGGACAATGGCCAGCGGCGCAAGGGTAGGCCGAAAAATCGTAGTGGAGCGCCCAACCCCAACCCAAACCGCCTGAACTATCTGCTAAGCCAGCCCTGTCCAAGACATGGGACGAAGGAGGAGCCAGCAAACCACCTTTGGAAGGATTGCTTTATTATGCAGGAGTTCAAGAATTCTAATAATTTCCGGTATGATCACGGATCTGGCGGTGGCTCAGGGTCCGGGCCGGGTTACGGTGGAGGAAGTTCCGGTTCAGGATTTAATGGTAATCCGGGCGGACATAATGGTCAAAATAGTCAGAACAACCAGGGTGGTTACAACCAACAGCAGCAACAGTCAGGTTACCAAAGCAACCCAAAGCAGTTGAGTAATGGGCAGTACCATGTCTTTACCACTAGCTTGGACAAGCGAGACCGGAAGGTTCAGAGGCGGGCAGTCAACTCTGTTGAACCGGCCACACCCCGTTATCTACGTTGGTCTGAACAGCCAATCATATGGAGCAGAGAGGATCACCCACTCCAGGTCGATAATCCGGGTCAGTTGGCTCTGGTGGTGGCGCCTCAGGTGGGAGGTTATAAGTTCACCAAGGTGCTCATGGATGGAGGGAGCAGCATTAACATCCTATACTATGAGACCTTCCGTCGTATGGGACTAACAGATAAGAATCTCAAACCGTCCAATACAGTATTCCACGGTGTAGTGCCTGGCAGATCAGCATATCCCGTTGGTAAGATAGCTCTTGAAGTGGCCTTTGGGGATGATCATGATTCCAGGTCGGAGACATTAACGTTTGAAGTGGTGAAAATCCAAAGTCCATATCATGCCCTGTTTGGGCGTCCGGCATACGCCAAGTTTATGGCTCGGCCCTGTTATGTGTATTTGCAGCTCAAGATGCCGGGTCACAAGGGGACAATAACGGTTCACGGAAGCCGCAAAATCGCTTTGGAATGCGAGGAAGGAGATGCGGCTTATGCAGAGTCGGTTTGTGCCACCGAGGAGTTGAAGTACTATAAAGACAATGTTGATCCGGCGGACATGACTCCGTTGAAGAAGCCAACTACGGAGCATGATCCGGCCCTGAAGTTCAAATCGGCAGCAGAAACTAAGCTTGTTGACTTCGTACCTGGCGATTCGTCCAAGCAGTTCAGCATTAGTGCCAACTTGGATCCGAAATAGGAAAGCGCGCTCATCGAGTTCATCCGTGAGAATCGGGACATTTTTGCATGGAAGCCCTCTGACATGCCAGGTGTACCGAGGCAACTCGCTGAGCACACACTTAATGTGGATCCTAAATACAAACCGGTGAAACAGTTCCTCCGCCGGTTTAACGAAGAAAGACGCAAGGCGATTGGAGAAGAGGTAGCCAGGCTCTTAGCAGCTGGTTTTATTGTTGAAGTTTTTCACCCTGAGTGGCTTGCCAATCCGGTGCTAGTCCTTAAGAAAAACGGCACCTGGCGTATGTGTGTGGATTACACAGATCTTAATAAAGCTTGTCCAGCAGATCCTTTTGCCCTCCCCCGTATTGATCAAATCATTGATGCTACGGCGGGTTGTGAGCGTTTAAGTTTTTTGGATGCATATTCTGGCTATCATCAGATCAAAATGGCAGTTAAGGACCAGGAGAAGACGACATTCATAACTCCCTTTGGAGCCTTCTGCTATGTGTCTATGCCCTTTGGGCTCAAAAGTGCCCAGGCAACTTATCAACGGTGTGTACAAAATTGTCTTCACAAGCAGATTGGCCGTAATGTACATGCTTACGTGGATGATATCGTGGTTAAATCCAGGGAGAAGGAGACTCTGGTTGATGATTTGAAGGAAACCTTTGATAACCTAAGGACGTACAAGATGATGCTTAATCCGGACAAGTGTGTCTTTGGTGTACCGGCGGGCAAGTTATTGGGTTTTCTGGTGTCCAACAGGGGAATTGAGGCTAATCCGGAGAAGATCACAGCCATCACCTCCCTGGCTAAACCGAAGTGTATCAATGATGTTCAACGCCTGGCAGGCCGGATTGCCGCGTTAAGCCGGTTTATCAGCCGCCTTGGTGAGAAGGCGATCCCTTTGTATCAGATGTTGAAGAAGACGGATCAGTTCGTCTGGAGTTCTGCTGCTGATGAAGCATTTGAGGACTTAAAGCGGCAATTGGCCAATCCGCCTGTGCTCGCCGCTCCCATTGACAAGGAGCCGTTACTGCTATATGTTGCTGCTAATGCTCGTGCGGTCAGCGTGGCTATTGTGGTGGAACGAAAGGAGGCAGGTAAGGAGCATCCGGTTCAACGTCCGGTCTATTATATCAGCGAGGTACTCATTGAGTCCAAGCAAAGGTATCCGCATTGGCAGAAGCTGGTGTACGGAGTTTTTATGGCAAGCCGGAAGCTTAAGCAATACTTCCAAGGGCACCCAATTACGGTGGTCAGTTCTGCTCCTTTGGGAGATATCATCCAGAACCGGGAAGCAACTGGCCGGATTGCAAAGTGGGCTATAGAGCTGGGGCCGTACGGTTTGAAATATGTGCCTCGGACAGCGATTAAGTCTCAAGCACTTGTTGATTTCATCAATGATTGGACGGAAATGCAAGCACCTGAAGAAAAGCCGGATCATACGTATTGGACCATCCATTTTGACGGATCCAGGCAGTTGGAAGGCTCGGGGGCTGGAGTCGTATTAACTTCCCCACGAGGTGATAAGTTTTGTTATGTTCTCCGTTTAATGTTCCCTTGTACTAACAATGCAGCTGAGTATGAAGCCTTGCTCCATGGTCTTCGGATGGCTAAGGAGATGAATCTAAGTCGAGTTAAGTGCTTCGGTGATTCGGACCTTGTGGCTCAGCAAGTGTCTGGCACTTGGGACTCCAAGGACCCACTCATGGCAGCATATCGTCGTGAGGTGGATATTGTTGCAGGTTATTTCAGAGGCTATCAGGTGGACCACGTGGACCGGCGGAAAAATGAAGCGGCGGACGCTTTAAGCCGGCTGGGCTCTCAGCGCAAACCGGTCCCACCCAATGTTTTTCTGGATGTGCTGCACAACCCGTCGGTGAAGATCCCTGGTGAAGAGGATTTGGCCATTCCTGATCCGGAGGCTCAATTGGTGGCAGTTCTTCATGTTATTCCGGATTGGACGCTTCCTTATCTGGCGTACAAGAACCGGGGCGAGTTGCCAGAAGATGAGATTCTGGCCCGGCAGATAATCCGGCGATCCAAGTCCATGGCTGTCATCAACGGTGAGTTGCATCATTGCAGTGTATCAGGAGCTTTTCAACGTTGCGTGTCTCCTGAAGAAGGCCGTGAAATTTTGCGGGAGATCCACGAAGGAGATTGTGGTCACCACGCCGGTTCAAAGTCTCTGGTGGCTAAAGCGTTTCGCCATGGTTTCTATTGGTTAACTGCTCATGCTGATGCGAAGGATCTGGTCAGACGATGTGATGGTTGCCAAAGGTTTTCAAGACGTGCTCATGTACCGGCTCAAGAATTGAGGATGATTCCAATTACTTGGCCGTTTGCGACTTGGGGGCTGGATATGGTTGGGCCTTTCAAAAGGTCCAAAGATAAGAAGACCCACCTCCTGGTGGCGGTGGACAAGTTTACAAAGTGGGTGGAGGCAGAACCTGTTAGCAAGTGTGATGCGGCCACGGCGGTTCAGTTCATCAAAAAGGTGATTTTCCGGTTTGGCTTTCCGCACAGTATTATCACAGATAATGGTACCAATTTATCCAAAGGTGCTATGAAGGAGTTCTGCGAACGGGAGCACATCCGGCTCGACGTTTCATCAGTGGCACATCCACAGTCCAATGGTCAAGCAGAAAGAGCTAATCAAGAGATCTTGAGAGGCATCAAGCCCCGGCTCATGGTTCCTTTGCAGAGAACGCCGGGTTGTTGGGTAGAAGAATTACCATCTGTGTTATGGAGCATCAATACAACACCCAACAGATCAACAGGATACACACCGTTCTTCATGGTTTATGGAGCGGAGGCGGTTCTCCCCAGCGATATCCGTCATGACTCACCTCGTGTCACGGCTTATGTTGAAGCGGACAACGAGACAGCACGGCAAGATGCTTTGGACCGGTTGGATGAAGAGCGTGACATCGCAGCCGCCCGGTCGGCGATTTACCAGCAGGATCTTCGTCGTTATCACAGTCGCCGAGTCAGAACCAGAGCCTTCCAGGAAGGAGATTTGGTGCTTCGGCTCATCCAAGATCAGACTGATATGCATAAGCTATCCCCACCTTGGGAGGGGCCTTTCGTGGTCAGCAAGAATCTGCACAACGGGTCGTACTATCTGATCGATATTCGAGAGCATAAGGACTCACGTACATCAGAGGAGGAGACTAACAGGCCGTGGAATATAGCTCATCTTCGGCCTTACTATACCTGAGCCATTGGCTATACTTATGTACATACAATGTATATATTATGATTAAGTATAATAAACCGGAACCTCAGCTAAAGCGGGGTATCTGTTCTTTTACATCATGTGAGGTTACACGGAGTTGCTCTAAAGCGGCCTCCGGTTTACCCCTTGAGTTCGCTTTGCTAAAAGCATCGTGTTATATCACTTGGAGGATTGGTCGTGTCCGAACCAATACCATGCCTCTTGATAGGCGAAAGCCACCAGATCACTTGGGGACTTGGTCATGTCTGAACCAGTCATGCCTCTTGATCGGCCTAAGGCCACAGAATCACTTGGGGGCTTGGTCGAACCCGAACCATGACCACGCCATTTGGTCGGCATAAATGCCACAAGAATCACTTGGGGACCTGGCTAACTAGAACCATAGTTACACCTAACGGGAGCTTGGTCGTGTTTGGCCATGGTTACGCCATTTGATCAGCTTAAATAAATCTTTTTTGGCAAACGTTTTTGTCGTTGCTTTTGCTTCATACTTTTCTTTGAAGGGGTTTTTTGCTTTTTATTGTGTTCTTTAAACCGACAAAGTTTTTTAACCAATCAATTGACGGAACACAGTTCACGTCAATCCGGGGACTATTTGTCCGGTTTGATCCTTGTTGTTAACATCCTCTTATGGAGTAACACGGTGTTCATTATAACCCGGCACGGTTTACATGGTAACCAGTGTCATATACATATACAGGAGTTGTTATTTCCTCCAACAGTGTGGGTTTGCAAAAGCTCCGCTTCAAGGTTGGCCAAGCCAACTTCACACTCAATGGTGGCAGGTATTATGTATCTCAAATTTTTTGATCATATACTTAAAATTTTGTTTTGGATGTTTTGACTTTATATATACAAACATCATATTCCGCCTGACGGTACAACCGCGGTGGCACTTAACGAATTTCTTATTTCAGAAAGTATTTTGGAAAGTTCATTACCACAGGAAGAACAAGTTATGCGCGAAGGCATATCAACATCAAAGGTATCAGCTAGCCTATTACAAGGCAACATGGTGCCCATAATAACATAATTGTTTTTCACAAAGGAGAGACAGTTTTAAAACCGGCTTCCGGTTTAAGCTTGGCCACCAGCCTGGCCTGATGGTTGTGGGTCATCCTGCGCCGCTTCAGCTTCCGTTTCTCTACCCAGTGGCTGGAAATCCACAGTTGTCCAGTCGATTCCCATCAATGCTTGAAAAACAGCTTCGTCATGGATTAGCGAAGACGGGTCAATATCGGGAGCGTAAGTATGCTTACGGATTGGAGGGATCAGGTTTTCCGATTCATGGATTGGTGCAGCTATTCGCTTGTTCTGGCTGTCATATTGGGCTTGATAATGAGACAAATCTGCTTCCTCAGCCAGTTGACAAGCTAGCGGACGTACCTCCCGGTTTATGGCTCGCAGATCCGCTTCACCAAATTCTGACCCGTCTTCCTTCAAACTGGGATAACCCTGAGCCGCTTCAATAGGATCAAAATCCGGCACCCAGGCTTTTGCCCGGATTAAAGCATTGATTGCACCGGTTCGAGCAGCAGATTTCTTCAGCTCTTCAACCCGGGCAGGAAGCACTGACAGTTTCATCAAAGTATCTTGAATCAAAGTGGGCGCCGGTTTGTTATGAGACGCGGTACAGATGATCCGCTGGGCACCAGTATACAATTGTTCAACCAAGGTATAGGCGGCTTTCAATTTCTTCCGCACATCTGACCCCAAGTGACCAATGCGTGTCCCTGAAATACCATAAAAGGTTAATAAACCGGCGACTCTGTAAGAAGGCAGAACCAATTCAGAAGGCAAGCTGGCTTACCAAAGATAGCAGTGGTCATGGCATGAACGTGCCGCTTTATGCTGGTCAGTTCATCCGTCACTGGTTTCAGTGCAGCCTCGGCATCCTCTGCTCGTTTGATCAAAGCGGACTTTTCAGTGGCCCAATCCGCCCGTTTCTTCTTGAAGTTCTCCTTAAGTTGTTCCATGGCGCTTAAGGCACTGGCCAATTCCTCTTTTGCCTTGGAGGTTTCAGCCTGTTGGGTTTTCAGGTTTTCTCGCAGATCGATGACTTGGCTTTCTTTCGCCTTCAGCTCCGCCTGCAGGCATACAGATATATGTTTCAACAAATCGGTAGAAGGATTCAAGTACCAACCACATAACAAGTTATGCGCTTAGCACTTGGGGGCTAATGCATATTCGATCTTCATCTTTCAATTGTTTACAAAGTCCCAAGCTCAATACAAGTATTCAACTTGGCACTTGGGGGCTAATGCATATTCGATCTTCATCTTTCAATTGTTTACAAAGTCCCAAGCTCAATACAAGTATTCAACTTGGCACTTGGGGGCTAATGGCTATTTGATCATATGTATTCTGATGCGGCAGTTTCAATTACTTAAAGTACCGGTTTAACTACGCTAAGTTGAACCGGCCCTTGGGGACTACATCAGCAAATTTCAAAGCATCAAGATTCATATTATTAAGTCCCGGTTTGAAAGAATATTTCAAATCGGCCCTTAGGGGCTAGGAGAGTCAGCAAGAATGAAAGCATACAAGCAGGAAGGAGCATATGGAAGTTACCTCATATTTATCCTTCATCATGTTAACCAGACCGGCTTCATAGTCACGGCTGGTATACAGCCGGTTCAGATAGCCGGAATGGATATCTTGGGCGTTCAGAGCAGCGTAAGCCGTCAGATCAGCATTCCACTTGCCTTTGCCAAAAGCAGCTAATTCTTCCTTGGCAGAATGTTTGGATAAAGCGACAGGATTGCTTGGCTCAGTATGGCCAGTGCCAGTAATGACAACTTCATCATCATTGGTACCGCCGGTTTGCACTGGAGCTGTTGGCTTGTCAGTAGGTTTTGCGGGACCGGTGGAGCTTTCAACCCGGAGGGAACCTGTGGGCTGATGGATAGGACCTGAGGTATCAGTAGGTATTTCCTCAGCAGTAAGATCATCATCTGGCTGCGGTGGATCATTGGGAATATCCTCAGGAATAGCCGCTTCAAGATTGGGTGTGGTGCCTGGTTCAAGAATGACATCTTCTTCGGCCGCTTTATCCAGGCGGGCCTTCTTGCTCGGCCTAGGTTTGGCCCTGAGAAGAATAACAAAATTAAATACAGCATATGTTCTAAGGCAATATACTACAAACATCACAATAAATATAGCTTACCCAAGCACCGTTTTGAGCGGTGGGAGCTGAGTAGCCGACGACTCGCCAGAAGATGAGTGGGAAATAACCTGATAATCGGAGTCAGACGGATTAAGAGGTTGACGAAAGCAGCCCGCTTTAGGACAAGCACTGACAAGCGAATTAGAGACCTCGGAATGACGTTTCCGAACCGGACTGTTCGGTAAACCGGCGGAGGTAACTACCTGGCCGCTGTGCCGGGTGGTGCGGCGAGCTTCGTGTTGTTGAGTCTTCATAAGAAGTTTAGGATCCAAATAAGCAAGAGGATGAGAAAATTTAACTTTCCGGTTTGCCTGACGGATTTTTTGTGAAGGCAAAGTTTCTGAATCGGAAGAGAGAATAATTACCTCTGCAACATCCGCATGGCTGGCTTCGGCATCATCCTGACAAATATCATCATCAATAAGATGCATGAAAAATAAACCAAGTGAGTCAAGCTCTACCTCAAAGTCCGGATTATCCACCTCGTCATCAGGGGCCGGATTAGAAGATGCAGTGGTTCTTTTCCGGTGGGCAGTCTTCTTCACAGCTTTAGTTTTTTGCCGGGTTGCTCTTTCCGGTTTATCTGTTTTCTCTGGTTTCTCCTGCGGCAGCTTTTTGCTCCAAAACGGATCATCGCCCTGGTTATGCAGACACTGATATTAAAAACAATGACCAGACATATCAATAACAGATTCAGCAAAGAGAAAAATCAAAGTCTTACAGCTGGCGGTTTGTTGGTGGCACAGAAGGGAAGCAGGCCGGTTCTAGCGCAGATGTGCTCCGGTTCATTCAGTATCTTACGCACAGCCTCTGTGATTTCTTCACCGGAGAGCTGGAGTCTTGAATGTCGCAGTGGGTCATCCACACTATCAGTATATTCGCACATCAAACCGGAGCGCTGACTAAGGGGCAGTATGCTCCATGATATCCAACAGCGAGCAAGGTCAACCCCTGTTAAACCGTTGGCCATAAAGGCCCTGAGCTTTGACAGCTGAGGAGCATATTTGCTTCTCTCCTGGGCAGTCAATCGTTGAGGAAAAGGATGGGTATTGCTGAGCCGCTCCGGACGAAAGCCAGGCAAGGGATTCTCACCAGCAGGGGAGGTGTCTTTGCAGTAGAACCATGTCTGATTCCACTCCTTGGGGTGACTGTGCAGCTTGGCGTGAGGGTATGTGACCTCTTTCCTTTTTTGAATCGCCATGCCACCCAACTCCGTATTAGAGCCATCAGTAAACTCAGTACGGCGGTTTAGATGGAAAAGATCTCTGAATAATTCCACTGTGGGCTCCTCTTGAAAGAACACCTCACAGAGCACTTGGAAGTGGCACATATTTGTAACAGAGTTGGGGCCAGTGTCTTGCGGATGGAGTTGGAAATCAGCTAGAACATCCCGGTAGAATTTAGAACCGGGCGGTTTAAAACCCCGGGCTAAGTGGTCTACGAAAACAACAACCTCTCCTTCTCGAGGTGTGGGGGGGCATTCTTTGCCAGGAGCCCTCCAATGGACGGTGTCTTTGCTGCCCAAGGCGCCAATCAGGACTAAATCGTCCAGTTGATCCTCTGTGACGCGAGAAGGGACCCAATTGCACTCATACACTTGCTTGGCCATGATGAAATCTACAAAGTACATTGATATGTGCAATGTTAAACCGGAAGCAGATCTATCTAAACCGGAGTTTATGAAGCAACAGCATCCCGGCGGTTCAACAAGGGGACTAATGATATATGATAGATTGCTTTTTCAAAGGTGAACCGCCTATGTGGTAAAGAGGATACAGATCTAAGGCAAGAATGACTAAGGAAGGTAAAAACAGATTTCATAAGGTCGCAGTGAAATTTTGGATCTACCGTAAGACAGGAAAATAAAAGGATTTAGACCTAAAAGGTTGATCTCAAAGCAATTCACAAGGGACCAGATCAGTGTTTTATGCGCATAAAGGTTTGCTTTGGTAACAGAAGATAAGCCATTACGGAGAATACATCAGGTTTGAAGTTTTATTCATGGGCTAAAGAAGAAACAAAGGAAGAACAGCGCCAGAGTCTCGATGAACTTCGACGAACGAGGAAACCCTAGAACAGATCTGCGGGGGAAAGGAAAGAAGATTTACCGGAGCTGAGGAAGAAGCGGAAGGTCGCCGCGATGCTCTGGTGTGCTCAGGTTGATGCAGCGGCCAAGGTTGATGCAGAGGTCGACGGTGGCGGCGGAGCTCCGAAGCTGGGCGACGCGAGGAAGATGAAGCAGAAGGGGTCGGAGGGAAAGAGAAAGGAAATGACCCTTCGGTCCTATTTATAAAGAAAGGGATATGTCAGGCGCGAGAATCAAGGAGCCGCGAGTTTGGAAACAAAGCTGCGGCCTTAATTGTCGCAGGCTTGTTAACAGGATAAGGTTCTTTATAACCAGTGACGTCACACCGGTCTACCGCGAGCAGAGAAGATGACATCACGGCGGTTCAACAAAATACAAGAAGATGTTGAAGATGAAGATTTTTGCTAAGGATTGACATGAACCTGTTCAAATCAATTTGGGGCCTAATGTTGGGGATATTACTACTGGGCGTAAACCGGCCAGGACAAGCCGGGTTAACTTCATCAGTAGTTGAGTGTGATAAAAGCCCATGAGGGCAGATGAGGGCTAAAGGCCCATAATCGGTTTAAGGCCTATAGCTATAAACCGGCGTCGGTATGTAACTTGTGTTATAAGTTAGGAATAGTGGAGACCGAACCGGACGCATCTATGAGCCGGTATCGGGACTCTGTAAACCGACGGGCGTCCCCATGTATATAAGGGGACGACCCGGCGGCGGTTCAAGGACAGACAACAACTCGAGACATAGGCGAAGCTTATTTGCTCCCTAGTCATCGAAACACCCATCAATTCCATCACAACTAGACGTAGGCTTTTACCTTCATTGAAGGGGCCGAACTAGTATAAACTCTCTTGCGTCCTTGTGTCCGCTTTAACCCCTTCAAGATAACCCGTAGCGATGGCTCCACGACTAAGTCCTTTCTCTAGGACATCTGCCGTGACAAAACCACGACAGGGCCCATCTTGGGAGGTATCTTTGCCTCGCGCCTCGCTGCACATTTTAACATACCTATTAGACTTATGAGAAGGAAGAGAAGTTGTTTCCTCCTGTTTTTCTAGACTATAAGAGTATGGTAGCACATGATTTTATCGTTAAGAATAAGGAAAAGATGCTTAAGTACAAGTTGATATTTGATAAAAATCACCCTAAGACTATTACTCTGCCTGCTCCTTCCTTCTTTGACTTATCTGCAGGCAAGTACCTTTTTCCACCGGAGGCCATTCACACCTACCGAAACCCCACACCAGCTACAGAGCCAGAGCCGGAACCACAATTTGATCCTCACCGGCAGTCTGTTCATCAGGGGAATCCGAAAGAGATAGACAACCAGTGGCACCAGGGGGATCCTTCTCAGTACGACCCCAACTATTACTTTGGATATCCGCCAGGCCAACCGTGGCCGTAGACCAACTTAGGCCAAAAGCCTAAGCTTGGGGGAGTACGTATCTCTCACTGACATTATATTCATGTTCACACACTCATGCTAGTTGTCGGTGCTCATACTTTTTCATTGTAATATCCATGCTAGTTTATTTCCCTTTTTATGCTTTCTTCTTGTGTGTGTGATAAACCTTGAGAAAAACAAAAAAAATAGTTGTAGCTTTTAGTTAGTTTACTTTCAATGCCTGTAGTAGTAGTAATTAAAAAGAAAACCTAAAAAGATTTCTCGTTCCTCTTTTGCTTGTTGGGAGCTTTCTCGTGTAAATAGTTTTATTTCTTTTCTTTCCTTTGGGGGTCGAGAGGAGAAGACCATGATGAAAATGTTGAGTGACTCTTATATGCATTATTGTTGATCAAACAAAGAGCCCATATTACCTTGTCTTCTCTCTTGAATTGAATGCTTGCAGAGTCCAGCTTAGTACAATGCAAGTGCACTATTATTATTATGAAAGGCAATAATGATGATTATATGATGAACTTATTGATATGAGAAAAGATGGTATGAACTCGACCTCTCTTGTTTTTATAAATATGCTTAGTTCATCGTTCCTGATTCAGCCTATTATGAAAGAAACATATTTGCAATGAAAATTAGAGATTGTAGTTGCTTATGCCATGCTTAATTAGCTAGGAGCTTATAATGGTTTACCTTGCGTGCCAACATGCTATTAAAATGGTTGTGATGTGGTATGATAGGGTGCTATCCTCTTTTGAACGATTCGAGTGGCTTGACTTGGCACATGTTCACGCATGTAGTTGAAACAAAATCAACATAGCCTCTACGATATTTATGTTCATGGTGCATTATATCCTACTCATGCTTGCATTCGGTGTCGATTAAATTTAATGCATGTTCATGACTGTTGTCGCTCTCTAGCTGGTCGCTTCCCAGTCTTTTTCTAGCCTTCACTTGTACTAAGCAGGAATACTGCTTGTGCATCCAATTCCAGAAACCCCAAAGTTATTCCATATGAGTCCACCATGCCTACCTATATACGGTATCTACCTGCCGTTCCAAGTAAATTTATATGTGCCAAACTCTAAACCTTCAAATAAACATTCTATTTTGTATGCTCGAATAGCTCATGTATCAACTAGGGCTATCTGTATCTTCCATGCTAGGCGGGTTATTCTCAAGAGGAATGGACTCCCTCCTCACTCACGAGAAAATGGTTGGTCACTGGGATGCCCAGTCCCATGCTTTATGCAAATCAAATCAAAATAACTGCAAACAAAACTCCCCCAGGACTCTTGTTAGTTGGAGGCACTCGTTGTTTCGAGCAAGCCATCGATTGATGCTTGTTGGTGGAGGGGGAGTATAAACTTTACCATTCTGTTTGGGAACCGCCTATAATGTGTGTAGCATGGAAGATATCGAGATCTTTTGGTTGTTATGTTGACAATGAAAGTATACCGCTCAAAATATGATTCAAATCTATTTCAAAACCGAGCTCTAGAACCTCCACAAATCCCTGCTTCCCTCTGCGAAGGGCCTATCTATTTACTTTTATGTTGAGTCATCATCCTCTTATTAAAAAGTACCAGTTGGAGAGCACCTCTGTCATTTGCATCCATTACTGTAAGTTTGCATTGAGTATGACTTGACTGGATCTCTTTTACCATGAATTACAATGTCTAGTCAGTCCTTGATCTTTAAAGGTGCTCTGCATTTATGTTTTGCGGTCTCAGAAAGGGCTAGCGAGATACCATCCTGTTATATCATATTATGATTATTTTGAGTAAGTGTTGTCATCCGAGATTTATTATTATTGCTCGCTAGTTGATTATGTCATAGATATGAGTAAACATGAGACCTAAGTGTTATTATGAATATGGTTAGTTCACAATCTTTGCGGAAAACCTGAATGCTGGCTTTACATGTTTACAACAACAAGAGCAAATAGAGTTTGTAAAAGTTTTTATTTATCACTTATAGTTTATCAACTGCATTGCTTGAGGACAAGCAAAGGTTTAAGCTTGGGGGAGTTGATACGTCTCCGTCGTATCTACTTTTACAAACACTTTTGCCCTTGTTTTGGACTCTAACTTGCATGATTTGGATTGAACTAACGCAGACTGATGTTGTTTTCAGTAGAATTGCCATGGTGTTATTTTTGTGCAGAAATAAAAGTTCTCGGAATGGACTGAAAATCAACAAAGAATTATTTTGGAATATATAAAAAATACTGGAAGATAGATCCATGTTAGGGGGCCAACACCCTATCCACGAGGATGGGGGCGTGCCCTACCCCCCTGGGCGTGCCTCCCTGCCTCGTGGGCCCCCTGATGCTCCACCGGCATCCACCTTGACTCCATATTCACTTTCGGGGAGAGAAAAATCAGAGAGAAGGATTCATCGCGTTTTACGATACGGAGCCGCCACCAAGCCCTAAACTCTCTCGGGAGGGCTGATCTCGAGTTCGTTCGGGGCTCCGGAGAGGGGAATCCGTCGCCATCATCATCATCAACCTTCCTCCATCACCAATTTCATGATTCTCACCGCCATGCGTGAGTAATTCCATCGTAGGCTTGCTGGACGATGATGGGTTGGATGAGATTTATCATGTAATCGAGTTAGTTTTGTTAGGGTTTGATCCCTAGTATCCACTATGTTCTGAGTTTGATGTTGCTATGACTTTGCTATGCTTAATGCTTGTCACTAGGGCCCGAGTGCCATGATTTCAGATCTGAACCTATTATGTTTTCATCAATATATGAGAGTTCTTGATCCTATCTTGAATGTCTATAGTCACCTATTATGTGTTATGATCCGTTAACCCCAAACTGACAATAATCAGGATACTTGCCGGTGATGACCGTAGTTTGAGGAGTTCATGCATTCACTATGTGTTAATGCTTTGGTCCGGTACTCTATTAAAAGGAGGCCTTAATATCCCTTAGTTTCTAATAGGACCCCGCTGCCACGGGAGGGTAGGACAAAAGATGACATGCAAGTTCTTTTCCATAAGCATGTATGACTATATTCAGAATACATGCCTACATTACATTGATGAACTGGAGCTAGTTCTATGTCACCCTAGGTTATGACTGTTACATGATCGATCGCATCCGGCATAATTTTCCATCACCGATCCAATACCTACAAGCTTTTCCTATATTGTTCTTTGCTTATTTACTTTTCCGCTGCTACTGTTACAATCACTACAAAACCCAAAAATATTACTTTTGCTACCGTTACCTTTTGCCACCATTACCACTACTATCATATTACCTTGCTACTAAACACTTTGCTGCAAATATTAAATTTCCGGGTGTGGTTGAATTGACAACTTAGCTGCTAATACTTGAGAATATTCTTTGGCTCCCCTTGTGTCGAATCAATAAATTTGGGTTGAATACTCTACCCCCGAAAACTGTTGCGATCCCCTATACTTCTGGGTTATCAGGGAATTGATAGAACTTCAAATACTCATGAAGATATCCAGGTAATGATAATTATATAGGCATCACGTCCAAGATTAGTAGACCGACTCCTGCCTGCATCTACTACTATTACTCCACACATCGACCGCTATTCAGCATGCATCTAGTGTATTAAGTTCATGGATAAACGAAGTAATACAATAAGAACGATAACATGATGTAGACAAGATCTATCTATGTAGAGATAGACCCCATCATTTTAACCTTAATAGAAATGATACATACGCATCGGTTCCCCTTCTCTCACTGGGATCAAGCACCGTAAGATCGAACCAACTACAAAGCACCTCTTCCCATTGCAAGATAAATAGATCAAGTTGGTCAAACAAAACTCAAATATCGGAGAAGAAATACGAGGTATAAGAAATCATGCATATAAGAGATCAAATAAACTCAAATAACTTTCATGGATATAAAAAGATAGATCTGATCATAAACTCAAAGTTCATTCGATCCCAACAAACACACTGCAAAAAGAGTTACATCATATGTATCTCCAAGAGACCAATGTATTGAGAATCAAATGAGAGAGAGGAAGCCATCTAGCTACTAACTACGGCCCCGAAGGTCTAAAAAGAACTACTCACGCATCATCAGAGAGAGGCACCAATGGAAGTGGTGAACCCCTCCGTGATGGTGTCTAGATTGGATCTGGTGGTCCTGGACTCTGCGGCGGTTGGAATTGATTTCGTCGACTCTCCTAGTGATGCGGAGCATCCCACATTCATCCCCATGTACACTCCGACTACTCTCCAAGCCCCAAGTGAACATAAGACGAGACCTCAAGTACACGCCATTGGACACAAGGTGAACTCGCTCCTCTCCGAATCGTCACTTTCCACATGTGAGACATGGCTACTACCTCAAACATGTGTGCTATGCATGACGAGGAACCAAGAGGAAGCCCATGGACAAGAAGCTGAGGACACCAAGCATGAGGAACAAGAAGAAGATCTGCGGAAGAAGCTCCAGCCACCGGACGACCGGTCGGGACTGGACGTCCGACGTCTGAAGACCCACCGGACGACCGGCCCGGACCGGACGACCGGCGATCCCGCGCCCGAGCCAAACGAGTGGACGTCTGACGCGAGCGGACGACCGTCCACCTCCGGAAATCCAGCACTCCAGCGTCCGAGCCAAATCAAGCGGACGTCCGATGTCTACCAGACGTCCGGCCGCCCATGAGCCACCGGACGACCGGTCCACAGCGGTCATCCGGTACCTGTCTGCGCACAGTGTTCGAGCCCGAGGCCCATGTATCCCTATCCCACTTACCCCTTCGTGGACCTAGACAATATATACTCCTCCACCTCCTCCTAGCTAGGCTTAGCATTGGTTTAGCTCATTTTGAGACATAGAGAATTGCTCATCCACATCGAATCTAGTCCACGAGAGAGACTGCGGCCTCTCTTCGAAGAATATCCCTTTGGATTCAAGACCCCTCTAAGGGAAGATCCCCTCATGGATTCAAGACCTCCTCACGGAGAATACCGGCTACCTTTGTACCATCCATTGTTGACTTTTGGATCTTGTATCTCCTATCATGTTTCGAGGATCTAGCACTTGTGTGATCATTCTTGTTGGTTTGAGTGCCTCTCTTGTGTTTCCCCCGTGTTTACCCTCATTTCCCTCCTCGTGTTCTTCGTGTTCATCGCGGGATCCACTCCTTTCGTGAAAGATCGGCCGATTAGGATTCCTACCCTACATCATCTTGGTATCATGAGCCACATTGATCGTGATTTCGGAGCCTCCCCTCGTTGTTTTATAGCCTAATTTTGTTGTGTTCTTCCCCAATTTTTAAAATCCCCACCAGAAATAGCCCCAATTTTTTTGTGATTTGTTGGTTTGACGAAGTTTTGTTGGATTTGATCCATAGATTTGCTTGGTTTCAAGTGGATCTAGCATCTCCCCAAGTTTCCCCATCTTTCATCCACAAAATCCCCTCTATTTTGACCCCCAAATCCCCAAATTCCGCCCAAAATCGCGTCCCGGAACTCGCATCTCGTGTTGACCCAGACCCACCGGACGACCGTCACTTTACCGGACGTCCGGAGACCCAGGAAGCACCGGACGTCTGACCTTACCAGACGACCGTAACCCCTAACCCAAGCTGAAATTAGCGGATTTCCGACCCGACCGAACGTCCGGCGAACGGACGACCGTCCATTACCGGACGTCCGCTACCTGTAGATATCAACTTCGGCTGATTTTTGTTTCGGCCATAACTAATTCATCTGGAGTCCGATTTTCACGTTCATTAGCTCGTTGGAAAGATCTTGACATCCTCCTTCCGACAAAAATAGCACCAACATATTTTGACTCCATCAAATTTTGTGAATTTTGGCATCTTTGCCTAGGGCTTCCACCACATCATCCGCTACACCACCACCGACTTCCGCAACCTAACCAATTTTGTTCCCCATCGCATTAGTGGCTGCTTGAGGAGTGATTTGAGTCTCCTAAGGTGTTTCGGCTAATTAGGGATGGTTGCTTCCTCATTAACCACCACCACCACTTCCGCATAGGCTTACCCACCATACACTTCCGCCACCCCAACTTAACCCAATTTTGTTTGTGTTGTGAGTTGTGTCTCCTAAGGTGTTTCGGCTACTTAGGGACTGTGCTTCCAACTCCGATACCGTGTATAGTCCACCACCTTACACTCCATTTCCACATTGCCTACTCGCATAACCCATCTTTCCACCACCGCATTCCCGCTACCACCCTTTGACATTTGAGATTTTGAGTTCGCGATTTTTCCGTTTCCTAAGGTGTTTCGGCTACTTAGGGACGAGTTTCCATCATCTTGGTATCTCCATCAAGATCACCGCCACTCATCATCGACACGGACGGTAACCTCCATATCATCTTGGTATCGTGGTATCCCTCCATTGTATATTCCCTTGCCATTGTATTGATAACCCCTAGCCCATTTTGCGTCACTTTCCTATCAAGACTAGCCATTTGAGTATTGTCGGCAATGTTACTTGTGCACATTAGTGATCTACACCTCCCATTGCATACATACCATGCCATATCGGTATCATCTTGGTATCATATCATATCGTGTGCCTCAAGTTTGTTCCTGCATATACACAATTACTATCTTGGTTTGTGCATTTCCCAAAGTGGCCATACAAAAAAAGAATAAGCTTTTAAGCAAAGAAAAAGAGTGAACAAAGAGCTTGTAAGAAAGTGCCATAGCATCATACCACATTGCATAAGATTGTCATATCTGATCATCTTGGATCATACCATCGGAACATCATACACATAACATACTTGGGATAGAAAGTTCATACATTTTGCATCTTATAGGTTGTGCACAAGTGTCGTATCCACCTATTGAGCAATCATGCTAGTGTCTCTCTTGAGTTGTGCAACACAAGCGTTTTCCGTGGATTCCACATTTTGTGCTCATTCCTTGGTTGCACGACCCCATTTATCTATGCGTGTGTGTGTTTCCGTGTGCCATTCATTGCTATTGGTCTACTTGTTTCACTTGCAAATTTGTGAATATCTTTCAACTTTATTGACTCTTGCTAACACATTGCATCAAATTTGTGTGCCACTATCCTCACCAAGCTCCACTATAAGCCTTACTTGTGTAGGTGTGGGAAACCGACAAGAATTGGTACCAATTGTGCTATTTCCTTATCCACATTGGAGTGATCATTGATCCACTTTCAACTTCGGTCAAGGTACATTTGGTATTCATTCTTCTCTTTCTACCACTCACATTTTCTCTTGGAGTGATGGATAGGCAAGGAATTTCATCTCCGGTCTTCCACAACAACGACGGCGTGAACAACTACATCACCAAAGCGTCAATCTTCGATCTACAACGACAAATGTAAGGCTCACAATCAAGATTGAGAGAGCGCATCGAGAACCTCTCCATTGACATTCGCCACTCCGAAGCGAGGAAAAGGGACTACATCGACAACAAGCTTTCTGCACAAAAGGAGGAGCGAGATGCAAGGATGGAGGAGATTCGAACCTTGTTGATCAACCGTTCTTCCCCTTCATCATCCTAAAGGCGGCGACATTCAAGTCACAAGTCTTCGGAGCGCAAAAATGATGCAAGCGCAAGTCGTCTACATCCACATCTCCATAGCGACCACCATCATGTTCGTGATCCACCTCGTCATGAAGGGCAAGTCACCTCCAAGCACCATGTGCACGACGACGACGAACGACATCTACTACGATCTCAAGCACGACAACGCCAACATCATCATGACGATGCTCACCAAGCGCAATTGCACAAGTCCCAACAAGCCCTACTTCAGGCCAAGGCCAACCTTCATGAGCATAAGAGAAGACCGCGAGACAAGCACCACCAAGACGGAGCTATGGCTACAACCACCACTTCGACATCTTCGCCAAGTGTTCTCAAGGCACCCTTCCTTGCTGATTTTTTTGAAGCCATGAACCTTAATCTGAAAGGCTTCAATACGTTCAGAGGCTTCAAAGGTTTTCGCTTGCTGGACAAACAGGAATTGGCTTCGGGAGAATTTATGTGATGCTGTAAGAATTTTGCAAATGAATGCAGACTATGAGAACCAAAGGATTCTCCCACAGACATGTACCTGTGACAGCATTAAGGTGCGAGCGAAGGGGAAGAGGTCATATGCATTCTCAGAAGATTTTGAAGATAAATCAGTTTAGAAGACATTGACCTCATCGTGCGAAGACATTCACTCATAGATAAGGAGTTGGTTCCAGATTTGTACGAATCCACAGATCAGTACAAGTGAGGAATCTAACTACTTTGTGAAGCATAAGTGAATATACTAGGCATGTTATGAGATGCAGTATTAAAGGGATCCAACTTGTGTGAATAGAAAGTGCTTGTGGTAGAAAGTGATAAAGCTATAGGATCAAAGGGGGCCGTAAAAGGAGGTTTTATTTACCACACGAAGAACTGCTAGACGGAGTGGAAGAAGAGGCCTAGCAGTTCGATCTTCCGTGCCCTAACTTGGCGACGGAGGACACCTACGGCGACGGCGGAGAGCACGATGTCCGCGGTCGGCGTGAAGACGGCGTCGGAGAGGTTGCGGCAGCGAAGCACTTCGTCGCCGGCGTCGTCGAGTGCTAGCGGTGGCACTAGGGTTCGTGCGAGAGTGGAAGAAGAGATAATGACTGTGGTAAGGCGTGTATTTATAGGTACAGGGGCGGCACTGCGTTATTACACAGGTGCCCCTGGCGATTCACATCTGATGGGCACGTGGCCTTCATGCAGCATATCAGGGGTTGTTCCACGTCCCATGCATGCCTGGATTGTCGGGTGGTAGTTCCGACTTCTCCGGGTTTCAGGTGAAGGAATGAGCATTGAAAACGGACTTAATGGTTGTCTCTATATCTTCTGCTGACAAGGACACAGAGAAGACATTCGACAGTTTCAATAGAATGCATATGATTTGGAGAGATAGAGTTTGAGATAGAAAGCATAGAGAGGTTAGGGTCCGATCACATTCACTTAGTTCAAAAGATTAAACAAGAAGACATATCTATAAGTGAATGTTGTAGAGAACAGAACACTAGTATGTGTATATATATAATCAACATAGTGAAGATAATCATGAAGACATGTTGAGATTGAAGCCAAACCAAATGTGAAGACATAGCTAATGTAACACCATGAGTGAAGCACTTCAAACAGAAAGTTTGGTGGTGGCTTTACCCATCGTATAGGAAGTATTAGACCCAGACACGACGCACAATTATCGTGGCGCTCCGAAGTCAAATTCCACATTAATGTATTCACACTTAGAATGTATGTCATCATTGATTGAAGATATACTTTTCTTCATGTGTTGCACATCTAAGTCATCAATATGCATAAGTGTTAGGATGTGTGCCGAATCACAGGACATTTGAGGATTCCAAGATATTTAGCTCACACCGTAACTTGCAAAATCTCTTCTCATCCAAGGGCTTGGTGAAGATATCTGCCAATTGCTCTTCAGTGTTGACGTGTATGATATCAATATCTTCCTTCAGAACATGATCTCTGAGAAAGTGATGACGAATTTCAATGTGCTTTGTCTTCGAGTGCTGAACTAGGTTGTTGGCAATCTTGATGGCACTTTCATTGTCGCAGTAGAGTGGTACTTGCTTCAGATGAATGCCATAGTCCTTGAGTGTTTTCTTCATCCACAGAAGCTGAGCGCAGCAAGATCCAGCAGCAATGTATTCAGATTCAGCAGTGGAGAGAGATACACAGTTCTGCTTCTTTGAAGACCAACATACAAGTGATCGTCCCAGAAAATGACATGTGCCTGACGTAGACTTGCGATCCACCTTGTCACCAGCATAATCAGCATCCGAGAATCCAACCAGATCAATCTCCGAGCCCTTTGGATACCATAATCCTAGAGTTGGGGTGTGAGCCAAATATTGAAGAATCCGCTTCACAGCTAAGTGATGCGACTCCTTTGGTGCCACTTGGAATCGAGCACACATGCAAATACTAAGCATAATATCTGGCCTAGATGCACACAGATAAAGTAAAGAACCAATCATGGAGCGGTATACCTTTTGATCGAAATCTTTACCATTGTCGTCGGGACCCAGATGATGTTTGGCTGGCATTGG
This sequence comes from Triticum aestivum, assembly GCF_018294505.1. Taxonomy (NCBI): domain Eukaryota; kingdom Viridiplantae; phylum Streptophyta; class Magnoliopsida; order Poales; family Poaceae; genus Triticum; species Triticum aestivum. The sequence continues at coordinate 418,008,433 of NC_057812.1, read as the reverse complement.
CGTCGTGAAGCCTTTGCAGTCTTGCATACCAAACTTCTTCAGGCAATCTTTGAGATACTTCTCTTGAGATATGAAGATGCCGTTGCGTTGCTGTCGTATTTGGAGACCGAGGAAGAACTTCAGCTCTCCCATCATGGACATCTGATATTGCTCTTGCATCATATATCCAAACTCTTCACTGTACTTCTGATTGGTGTAGCCGAAGATAATGTCATCCACATATATTTGGCACACAAACAGTTCACCATCATATGTCTTCGTGAAGAGAGTGGGGTCGAGGGAACCAGGTATGAAGCCTTTGCTCTTCAGGAAGTATTTGAGTGTGTCATACCAAGCCCGAGGGGCTTGTTTGAGGCCATACAGTGCCTTGTTGAGCTTGTATACCATGTCAGGATGTCTTGGATCTTCAAAGCCAGGCGGTTGTGCAACATACACTTCTTCTTCAATCTTGCCATTGAGAAAAGCACTCTTCACATCCATTTGATATAGAAGTATGTTATGATGTTTTGCATAGGCCAGCAGTATGCGTATGGCGTCAAGTCGAGCCACAGGAGCAAATGTTTCATCGAAGTCAATGCCTTCCACTTGAGTGTATCCTTGAGCAACGAGGCGAGCTTTGTTTCTGACAACTTGACCATGCTCATCTTGCTTGTTGCGGTATATCCATTTGGTTCCAATTATGTTGTGCTCGCAAGGATCAGGATGCTTAACCAGTTCCCATACATTATTCAGCTCAAACTGTTGAAGCTCTTCTTGCATAGCGTGAATCCATTCAGGTTCCATGAAGGCTTCTTCAACTTTCTTGGGTTCTGTTATTGAGACGAATGGGAAGTGCCCATAGAAATTTGCCAGCTGAGTCACCCTTGAATGAGTAAGCGGACTAGGTGCATTGATGCTATCAATTATTCTCTCAATCGGCACTTCATTGGCAACACGAGGATGTACAGGGCGAAGATTTTGCTCTTGCTGATCATTGTCATTGTTAGTGGGATTGTCTTCAGACTGAGCATTGTCTTCAGGTTGATCAGGTGCGGAGATGATAAGTTCCTCTTCAGGTTGAGCTTCAGAGGGTATGATTTCTCCAGTTCCCATTAGCTTGATTGATTCGCTGGATGGAACTTCATCTAGCACATTTGGCAGGTGCTCTCTTTGTGAACCGTTAGTCTCATCAAATCGCACATCCACTGTTTCAACCACTTTATAGAGAAAGAGATTGAAGACTCTGTAGGGGTGTGAATCCTTTCCATATCCAAGCATAAAACCCTCATGTGCTTTTGGTGCAAATTTGGAAGTGTGATGTGGATCCTTGATCCAGCACCTGGCACCAAATACTCTGAAGTATCTGACATTTGGCTTCTTGCCAGTAAGGAGCTCATAAGATGTCTTGTTCAGAAGCTTGTGAAGATAAACACGATTGATTGTATGGCATGCAGTATCAATGGCTTCAGGCCAGAATTTTCTTGGGGTCTTGTATTCATCTAGCATCGTTCTGGCCATCTCAATGAGTGTTCTGTTCTTGCGTTCAACGACGCCATTCTGCTGTGGCGTGTACGGGGCCGAGAATTCATGTGTGATGCCCAAGGTATCAAGATATGTATCAAGGCCAGTGTTCTTGAATTCAGTGCCATTGTCACTTCTGATGTGCTTTATCTTGGTGCCATAATGGTTCATAGCTTGATTGGCGAAGCATCTGAAGACACCCTGCACTTCAGTCTTGTAAAGGATTATGTGCACCCAAGTATATCTAGAATAATCATCAACAATAACAAAGCCATAGAGGCAAGCAGTAGTAGTAAGAGTTGAGTAATGAGTGGGACCGAAAAGATCCATGTGGAGCAGTTCGAAGGGTTGAGTGGTTGTCATGATTGTCTTCGAGGGATGTCTGGCCCTCGTCATCTTCCCTGCTTCACAGGCACCGCATAAGTGATCTTTCTTGAACTTGACGCCCTCGATGCCTATGACATGCTTCTTCTTTGCAAGGGTGTGGAGGTTCCTCATGCCAGCATGCCCTAGCCTCCGATGCCAGAGCCAGCATTCTGAAGCCTTTGCTAGAAGACATATGGCAAGCTGTGGTCCTGCCGAAAAATCTACCACGTACAAATCATCTTTCCGATACCCTTCAAACACTAGAGACTTGTCAGATTCCATTAGTACAAGGCAACAATATTTTCCAAATATTAAGATCATGTTCAAATCGCAAAGCATTGAGACAGACATTAAGTTGAAGCCAAGGGATTCAACAAGCATGACTTTATCCATGTGTTGATCCTTTGAGATTGCAACTCTACCTAGACCCAATACCTTACTTTTACCAGTGTCAGCAAATGTGATGTGACTCTTGTTGGATGGACGTAAGGTTGAGTCCATAAGAAGGCTTCTTTTGCCAGTCATGTGGTTGGTACACCCACTATCAATAATCCATTCTGAAGACGCTGGTGTCGTACCCTACAGTGCAGTTAGGGGGATAGGCTTCATGAAGAGAATTCTGAAGCAAAAACATTTGACGAACCAGTGGGTTATGAAAGCTTAGATCCAGATTAGGACTGATAGGGAGAGTAGCAAGCGATTCAGGAACGAAGTACATAGTAAGACCATTCGGGCATTTGATCTTGCGCCCTACAAGATATTTAAGGTCCCCAGCAATAGCGTCAGACAATTTTGGTTTTCTGCTGGAGACCTTTCCCTGCAAAAGAGAGTTAAGCTTTCTTAGCCACCCACATCTTCAAGGGTGGCTTAGAAGCAATAAGTCTAAGTGCAGCGTCTGAGAATTTTGGCTTTGGAGCCCTAGCAAAAAGTCTTGCAGGCAGACAATAGTACTCATAAGAATAAGCAGAATAGTTCTTGGTCTTATGAACATGGCGGTTTGATGAACCGCGCACATATTCATAGGCCTGAGTACGGTTTCCCTGCAAAACATTTGCGTTAGTGCGACTCAGGTGAGTCCTCTGTCTGTATGAAGCCTTTGGACCGTGTGAAGTCTGTGGTCTGAGGTTTGTCTTCTTCATGTGTGGTGTCATGATGACATTCACAGGAAGATTCTCCAGACACTTTTTCGGAACCCAGATCTTCTTCATAGGCGGTCCATTCCTGCAGTTAGTACCAATGTACCTGGCAAACACTTCACCATTTTGATTCTTAAACAGTTTATAGTTTGCATCAAAGGATTCATCAATGACAATGGGATTTGCAGAAGAGAAGCCAGATAGATTGGATAGATCTGCTGAAGATTCCTTTGCAGCAACCCATGTGGTTTTGGGGTACTGCTCAGGTTTCCAGTAAGAGCCATCAGCATTCATTTTCCTTATGAATCCAACACCCTCTTTCCTCGGGTTTCGGTTCAAGATCTGCTTTTTGAGGACATCAGATAGTGTCTGATGCCCTTTAAGAATTTTGTACATCCTTGTTTCAAGCAATGTCTTCAACCTAGCATTCTCATCAGCAATAGAAGTGGAATCCTCAACAGAGGGGTTAGTTCCCACATCAATAGTTGAAGATATTGCAACAGTAGCAGCAGTAGAACATTCAGCAACAGTAGTAGCATTATCACGCTCAATGCACGTAAGACATGGTGGTTCAAATCCTTCCTGAGCGGAACTGATCTGTTTGGAGCGAAGTGACTCATTTTCCTTTTGAAGATCTTCATGAGCCGCTCTCAATTTCTCAAGATCTTGCTTCCTTTGAAGATAATCAAAGGAAAGCTTTTCATGAGTTGTTGAGAGCGTTTCATGACGACTTTCAAGTTCCTCATACTTGTGTGAAGATTTTTTATATCTTCAATTAAGGACTCAGAACGAGTCATTTCAGCGCCTAACAGATCATCGCTTTTGTCTAACAGTTTTTGAATATGTTCCATGGCTTTCTGTTGTTCAGTTGCAATTTTAGCAAGTGTTTTGTAGCTGGGTTTTGAACCACAATCAGAGTCATCGTCACTGGATGTTTGATAGTGAGTAGTGCATGTGTTTACCTTGGCACCGCGTGCCATGAAGCAGTAGGTAGGAGCGGAGTAGTCCTTGTCATTTGCATCGGTGTCGGTGATGAGGTCATTGTCTTCAGTATTGAAGATGGACTTGGCAACGTATGCTGTAGCCAGACATCCGGCGCCAGAATCGGACTCCTCCTCAGACTCCACCTCCGCCTCCTCAGAAGCGGACTCCTCCTCTGAATCCATTTCCTTGCCAACAAACGCACGTGCCTTGCCAGACGAGCTCTTCTTGTGTGATGAAGACTTTGAAGAAGACTTGGAAGAGGACTTTGAGTATTTCTTCTTATTCTTGTTGTCAGAGTCATATTCCTTGCTCTTCTTCTTCTTTTTGTTCTCATTGTCCCACTGCGGACACTCAGAGATGAAGTGGTCAGGTTTCTTGCACTTGTGACATGTTTTCTTCTTGTAGTCATGAGCAGAAGCTTCATCATTCCTTGAGCTTGATCGGGAAAACTTTCTGAAGCCTTTCTTCTTGGTGAATTTTTCGAACTTCTTGACAAGCATAGCAAGTTCCCTTAAAATGTCTTTAGGATCATCAGAACTGCTGGCAGATTCTTCTTCAGATGAGGAGACAGCTTTTGCCTTCAAGGCACGAGTTCGCCCATAGTTTGGACCGTAGATATCTCTTTTCTTAGAAAGCTGAAACTCATGCGTGTTGAGCCTCTCAAGTATGTCAGACGGCTCGAGTGTCTTGAAATCAGGACGTTCTTGAATCATCAGGGCTAGGGTGTCAAACAAACTGTCAAGTGATCTCAGTAGTGTCTTGACAACTTCATGCTTGGTGATCTCAGTAGCGCCAAGGGCTTGAAGCTCATTCGTGATGTCAGTGAGTCGATCAAACGTTTGAAGAGGTTGGTGATCTCATTGTCATTTCTCTTAAAGAGGTTGAAGAGGTTGCGAAGGACACTGATTCTCTGATCTCTCTGGGCTGAGACGCCTTCGTTGACCTTGGAGAGCCAGTCCCAAACTAGCTTAGATGTTTCCAAAGCACTCACGCGGCCATACTGTCCTTCGGTCAGATGACCACAGATGATATTCTTGGCAGCAGAGTCTAGTTGAACGAACTTGTTGACGTCAGCAGCAGTGACACCTTCTCCAGCCTTGGGAACGCCGTTCTTGACGACATACCATAGGTCGACGTCAATGGCTTCAAGATGCATGCGCATCTTATTCTTCTAATAGGGATATTCAGTTCCATCAAAGACGGGGCACGCAGCGGAGACTTTAATTATCCCTGCAGTCGACATAGCTAAAACTACAGGTGGTTAAACCGAATCACACAGAACAAGGGAGTACCTTGCTCTGATACCAATTGAAAGTGCGTTATATCGACTAGAGGGGGGTGAATAGGCAATTTTTATGAAAGTCTTCAAAACGTGGAAGTTATGAAGACAAACGACCGAAATAAACCTATTACCCTGCAGCGGAAGGTAGACTACACTAGGCAAGCCATAGTCAAGTATTCAATAGAGTGAGAGTACAATGGCTAAGAGCAGTAATGTAGTAAGGATCAAGTAGGAAGAAATTATGAAGCCAAACAGAACTCGCAGTCACTCAGTGAAGATAAAAGATAGTGCAATCATACAATGTCTTCACAAGGAGTAACAGTACGTAAAGAGAAGGGAAGGATGAAACCAGTGACTTGTTGAAGACAATGATGTGTTGGACCAGTTCCAGTTGTTGTGACAACTGTACATCTGCTTAGGGCGGCTAGGTATTTAAACCTGAGGACACACAGTCCCGGACACCCAGTCCTGAACACGCAGCTCAGGACACCCAGTCCTCACCGTATTCCCCTTGAGCTAAGGTCACATAGACCTCGCCCAATCACTCTGGTAAGTCTTCAAGGTAGACTCCCAAACCTTCACAGACTTCGTTCACCGGCGATCCACAATGTCTCTTGGATGCTCAGAACGTGACGCCTAACCGGCTGGAGGATGCACAGTCCTCAAGTGTAATAAGTCTTCAGATCACACAGACAAGAAGACTTAAGTGATGCCTAATTCTCTTTGGCTTTGGGTGGTTAGGGCTTTATCCTCGCAAGGAATTCTCTCTCAAATGCTTCGAGGTGGGTTGCTCTCAAACGACAAAAGTCATACACTAACTCTGAGCAGCCAACCATTTATGGTTGTAGGGGGTGGGCTATTTATAGCCACAAGGCAACCCGACCTGATTTGTCCGAAATTACCCTGGGTCACTAAGGAACTGACACGTGTTCCAACGGTCAGATTTCAATCTCACACGGCAACTTTACTTGGGTTGCAAGCAAAGCTGACTTGTCCGACTCTGGACAAGATTCGCTCTCATAGTCTTCACTCGAAGACATAGGTTTTGGTTAGGCATCACTTCAGTCATTCTGAATGGTTCTCTTGGACCCCACTTAACAGTACGGTGGTTCCTATGACTCAACAAAGAAGAAAAAGAACTACGAAAGATCTAAGTCTTCGAGCTCCATAGGCTTCATGCGATGTCTTCTCTTGTCATAGTCTTCAATGTGAATGTCTTCATATACCACCTTTGACTTCAATGTCTTCATACATTTTTAGGGGTCATCTCTAGTAGGAAAACTGAATCAATGAGGGACTTCTACCTGTGTTATCCTGCAATTCTCACAAACACATTAGTCCCTCAACTAGGTTTGTCGTCAATACTCCAAAACCAACTAGGGGTGGCACTAGATGCACTTACAGATTACAATCAGCGCAAGACTCGAATCCAATGGATTCGAAGATATTGGGCAGAACAATGGTTCAAGTACCGGTTTGTGACCTAGGAATATGCTGAGAAAAATGCCATCAAGCGACCTTGGGGAGACATCCTATACAGAAATCTTCAACCCAGGTCCAGAGATGAAGCCATTGAACAAGGCTTCTATCCCTGCATGGTCCGTGGACCACAGCCTGCGGATGCTCACCCATCGTCATTGCTATGGTGTCGTGACAACAATCTGTTCAAACGCAAATTCCAATTTGCCAAGAATTCATCTAAGCAAAACAAGAAGTCATTGGGACTAGACTTCGACCCTGGCCCTTCTGCTCCCCGTGCCGATGGCACCCGCGAAGCTGAAGCCAATCTTGTTGGGCCCTTCTACAACTTGGAAGGTCTCATCAATCATATCATGGTTCAAGGGACAGCCGTGGATGAGCCTGCAGATGACGTTGAATCTGATGAAGTGCCTGCACCGCCGAAGCCTCAGAAACTGAAGAAGCCTAAAGCTTCAATGCCTGCCTCAGCACCAAAAATCTCACGGGCGAAGCCACTGGCTACTACACCTCCTGAAAACAGTGTGCAGTCTGAAGATTTGTCGCAAATCTCCAAGCCCTCGAGAGTCAAGATGCCTCTGCAACACACCAGCCAAGAACTGACTGCTGCTGCTATTCTGCGCAATGATGCCATTGATCTGTCCAGCGATGAAGATCTTGCAGATGATGCTCTTGAGCAACTGATCAAGAGCAAAGAAGAAGCAGAAATCTTCAATGATTTGCCTCTCTTTGACGTGGCAATCATCCACAACTTCATTGATGAGTGGTTTGACACGCCCAAACTCAGCTTTGAAGATCTGCAACTTCCAATTGGCCTCAGTGTCGCCTTCCATGGCGCCATTGCTTCAGAGCTTGCTCTAGCTCAGCGCATCGTTGAACTGAAGCAAAAGATCGACTTTGAGAAAGCTCAGTTCAAGAAGCACATGGCCAAGCTCAGCGTGCAAGAGGTTAAAAATTTCAAGATCATGCTGCACGAGCTCAAAGAAGCCTTTCTCAAGAAGCGTGAAGAAGCTCAAGGCTCTCCTGAGCACATGAAGAGCCTGGCTGACAAGTGTGTGCAAGCCTACAATGAGGCTGAGAAGCGCAAGGCCCTTGGTCGTCCTGGCATCGATCCCAGGATGGCTGCAAAGAAGAAGAAGAAGCCAGCTGTGGCCGAACCCGAAGCACCAAGGCAGGAAGCACATCCCATTGTCTTCCCAGCCAGCATGACTAGCTCGAAGCCAAAGGTCAGGTCAACCGCTTCAGAACTGAAGAAGACGAGGACTGCTGAGGCTGAAGCGAGAAAGAGGAAACATCCTGAAGCCTCTGATGCTGCTCCCTCCAAGAAGAAGCGCAAGACCAAGAAGGATCGGGCTGCTCCCACAGAGCCCTTAGTTGTTGAACCTATCTCCATGGTTCGCCCTGCAGCTGAACATCAAGAGCGCCAACTGACTGTCCATGAGTCTGCTTCCACAGAGGCTCATGAAGCTGAAGACATTCCAGCAGCTGATCCCACCGCTGCTGAAGACATTGGTCACCATGACAATGTTGAAGATGATGTAGTTCTTCCTTAGATAGAGCACAACTTGGTATCATCGCCTGTGCTTACGCACAGCGAACTCATCAGCATTGGTCGTCCTCTGACGCCAATTGCTCAGGATGCATCATGTGCTGATCACCCACAACAACAAGTCACACCACCCCGACAAGAAGAAGAAGATGACTTTGAGACCCAGCCAACTCCGTCTCCAGAGGCGTCGCCAGCGTTACGCAGGCTTCGCAAAGGACCAAGGTCTCAAGTCCCTCTTTCAAGCGTTCCAGAAGGAGAAGTGCCCCACCAATCTGTTGCACGTCAAGTGTTTCTAGATGCCACTCCTACTGTGAATGTCTCCGAGTCTGAGGCTAAAGCTGCTGAAGACATTCCGGCTGCATCAGCCGATGACACACAAGAAGAAGAACGTGTCCCTACTCTCCCCATTACTGAAGAAGCCGTTCTCGAGGATAAAGTGTCTGTGCCCGACCCTCCAGCTCATCAAGTGGAGGTTGAGAATCTTGAGGCTGCCACCAGCAACACAAATGAAGCCAATGATGTTGTCATGGTTGAAGCAAATGTGGAGCCTGCACCAACCAATGTGTCAGAAGTCAGTGAAGCCAATGATGCTACTGCTCCTGTACCTGCGCCTGCTGCTGGTCCTTAGTTTGACTCTCACGTTGAGCACAGGCCTCAGGTACAGAAGCCAATGCCAAGGTTGCCTTGGTTTCCAGGTCCTGCATCAGCACCCGGATCCTTTAATGTCAATGGCTTCAAAGTAGACAACACCTTCTTCAATAGCGCCAAGAACCCCTACTCAAGGGAAAGAATATCTTTTGATCGGTTCTGGAGTTATCCGCAGCGAAGTTATTACTCATGCATTCTGTACAATCAAGGTCGCATTTTCCCTCATATGCGTCTTGACACTGAAGCCATAACTGGTCTGCCTTGCTTGGAAGAAGCTCTGGATTGCTTCAAAGAGTCTGGATTGTTGCCTTTTGTCACCGACCAAGAGCACTGAAACAAAGAGTTGCTGCTCCAATTCTATGCCACTCTTCACATTCGTGGCTACAATAGAGATCCGAAGACTTGGGTCCTTGAGTGGATGACCGACAATGTTCATCACGAAGCCAAAGCCTTTGATATCATTGAGCTCATTGGTCTGCCCACTCCTGGAGATCTTTATGAACCTGGTTTTCAGCTTCACAGTGCAGCTATGGAGAGCATCTTTCAGAAGCCTGAACCGAACATGAGTCAGATGCTTAGCATGATGAAGCCTATGCCTCCAGATGCTGCATATCCTAAGGAGTTCTTTGTTGAAGACCTTGAGTATCTGCCACGCACTATCTATCACATTATCAGGCGAACTCTCTGGCCCATGAAAGGACATTCTCCACATGCAAAGCTGGAAGGTGCAATGAAGACTTTGGTCTTTTATATTCTTCACGACAAATGCTTCAATGCACAAGACTTCTTCATCCACCAACTTACTGCATCAGGATCTGATCTTTTTGGCTTGAAGTTTTATGCTCCATGGATAATGCGGCTGATCAAACTACACTCAGCTGTCTCATATCAGCCCTCTGCTTGCAATCATCGGATCTTTCTGCCTGACGTTGATATGTCCGTTGAAGCCATCTATCCAGAGCCCGCCAAGGAGCCTCTTAGTCTTTAGAATGCTGAGCATCAAAGTTTCTCTCAAAACATTGAAGGAGTTGAAGCAGTCACTCGTGTTTATCCTCTGGTTGGTACTACACGTGCACCTCATCGTGCCCTCACTGAAGCCACTGAAGGCACTATTTCCCAACGGCCCAAGAAGCGATCTCGTGTTCTCAATGACCGAGAGCTTCCGGTTGCCCTTCATCAGAAACAGGATAGGCATCATGACTGGCTGAAGCACCAAATGCAAAGCCTCTTGGTGGATGTCAACTGCATTCGCAATCTTGCCACCAAGAATGCCTTTGTTGCCCATGAAACCTATCGGTGTACATGGAAAGGGCTGACACTTATGTGTTCTGAAGATGATCTTCAAGAGGATGGCTTCTCTGAACGTTTCAAGTTTGACTCCACACCTCCAAGGACTGTGCTGCGACGAACTCCGTCTCTTGAAGACTCTGAGTTCTCTTCCTCCACGGCAACGGTGAATGCCAGAGTGATCGAGGACGAAGACGATGCCACTTCACCGCACCCTACTTCTGCACGCATCGACATTGCCCCGTGTTCGTCTGCACCGCCAAACAACACTGACGACCTTGCTGCTTCACCTACTCCTCATGGGAATGAGTAGACGCTCTATGTCTTCAAACCTTTTTGGTCCTTACTGACAAAAGGGGGAGAAGCATATGAGTTTGATAGTCTTCAAGCGGGTCCATATGGGCGGTTGCTTTATGTTTTGCCTAGTGTTTACAACTCTCATTTTGATACATTTGGTTCTTTGAGTTGTAACACTTAAACTCGATGGTCGTCTGCTACTTATTTGCTATTCTGTGATGCGATGATAAATTCCGCATGTGCGACGATAAATTCCGCACTTAGATCATTTTGTAGACGTCCATTTTTCATTATGCATGTCATTATCTTCACATACTTTTCATGCATGATGAATTGTCATCATAAGTTGAAGAGGATCTCCACAACTAGAACCTGCCATGTGCATTTGCATTCCAAAAGCAAATTACTTATATGCACATCTTCAGGGGGAGCCCTTGCAACTTATGAAGACAATTCCCTATCCTTTATAATTTCACATATTATATTCCCCGTTGAAAACTTCAACTAGTTTGTCATCAATCACCAAAAAGGGGGAGATTGTAAGTGCATCTAGTGCCACCCCTAGTTGATTTTGGAGTATTGACGACAAACCTAGTTAAGGGACTAATGTGTTTGTGAGAATTGCAGGATAACATAGGTAGAAGTCCCTCATTGATTCGGTTTTCCTACCAGAGATGACCCCTAAAAATGTATGAAGACATTGAAGTCAAAGGTGGTATGTGAAGACATTCACATTGAAGACTATGACAAGATAAGACATCACGTGAAGACTATGGAGCGCGAAGACTTAGTAGTTTCGTTGTTTTGTGTTTTTCTTTGTTGAGTCATAGGAACCACCGTACTATTAAGTGGGGTCCAAGAGAACCAGTCAGAATGACTGAAGTGATGCTTAACCAAAATCCTATGTCTTCGAGTGAAGACTATGAGAGCAAATCTTGTCCAGAGTTGGATAAGTCAGCTTTGCTTGTAGCCCAAGTAAAGTTGTTGTGTGTGTTTGAAATCTGACCGTTGGAACACGTGTCAATTCCTTAGTGACCCAGGGTCATTTCGGACAAATCAGGTTGGGTTGCCTAGTGGCTATAAATAGCCCACCCCCTACAACCATAAATGGTTGGCTGCTCAGAGTTAAAGCACGGCTTTTGTCGTTTGAGAGCAACCCACCTCGAAGCCTTTGAGAGAGAATTCCTTGAGAGGATAAATCCCTAACCACCCAGAGCCAAAGAGTGTTAGGCATCACTTAAGTCTTCCTGTCTGTGTGATCTGAAGACTTATTACACTTGAGGACTGTGAATCCTCCAGCCGATTAGGCGGCGCGTTCTAAGCATCCAAGAGTCATTGTGGATCGCCGGTGAACGAAGTCTGTGAAGGTTTGGAAGTCTACCTTGAAGACTTACCAGAGTGATTGGGCGAGGACTGGGTGTCCTTAGCTCAAGGGGAATAAGGTGAAGACAAGGTCTTCTAAGTTGAATCTCAGCCTCCCTAACCAGACGTACAGTTGTCACAGCAACTGGAACTGGTCCAACAAATCATTGTCTTCAACGAGTCACTGTTTCATCCTTCCCTTCCCTTTACTTACTATTGGTCCTTGTGAAGTCATTGTACAATTGCATCACCATTTGGTTTCACTGAGTGATTACTTGTTCTGATTGGCTTCACAATATCTTCCTACCTGATCCTTATTGCCTAGCTGCTATTAGTCATTGTGCTTTCACTTCATTGAATACTGACTATGGTTTTCCTAGTGTAGTCTACCTTCCGCTGCATGGTAATAGGTTTATTTCTATCGTTTGTCTTCGAAACTTACATGTTTTGAAGACTTTCCTAAAAATCACTTATTCACCCCCCTCTAGTCGATCACTAGCACTTTTAGGTAAAGATAGGTCCTAATCCCACCCGAGTATGTGTTGATTGGGTTTGTTTTCCCATGCTCTGCTCTGGATCCGACGTGAAATTTCGGCAGCACCTCCCCGCCATTCTCCTGATACACGTCTCGGCAATAATCAGAGAGGATGTGTACCTGGAGAGCAACAAGGAGGCACTGACGAAATTCTGCATCGGATCCGGAGCAGAGCATATGGGAAAACGAACCCAATCTACACATACTTGGGCTGTCCATGGATAATGTTGGACAATTCGAAAGAATCACTGTTATAAATATGCAAATTCATGCATATTTATAGATGTAACCCTTTCGAACAGGAGACACATAGTGGTCACGCATACTGAAGATTGAAGACACCTATAGCTAGCAAGTTTCATCGGCACGAAGACCGGAACAGAGCAAATGAAGGGGGAGGTGGAGATGTCATTTGTGCTCACCCATGAATGCAGGGGCAGAGCTCGTCGAACGCTAGACCCCCGTAGTGACGAAATAACTACACATTTAAATCAAAAGATGAGTAACATAGCAATTTTGTTTTTTCGTCGACCTAACTAAATATTTACAACAGGAGGAGCGGGTTAGGGGGTTCCTTGGCGTCGATGGAACCCTAAATAGAAAGTCTCATCGGTGCGAGATACATGTGGCATTCGGCATTGAACACTAGATCCACATCCCACAAGTGAAGCCGACGCCCAGCGTCCCGCAACAATAGTTCTGGTGGCCGATGACGGTCGAATACCTTGGCGAATTTGTCTGGCAGCCTCTGCGATGAGGATTAAAGCCAACTTTTGAAATTTCAAACAACCAAACCGACTTGATTCAGTTTGGGTGTTTCAAGTTTCAACACTTGCCTTTTAATCGTCATCGCAGAGGCTTCCAGACAAATTTGCAATGGTGTTCGACCGCCATCGACACCTAGAACTATTGCTTTGGGACGCCGGACGCCGGTGTCACTTATGGGACGTGGATGTAGTGTTCGACACCGACGGCCACATGTATCTTGCACCGATGATACTTGCTATTTAGGGTTCCATCGACATTGAGGAACCCCCTAACCTGCTCGACCCGGTTTCGTCGGTGATGCACCCCTATTCTTCTTCTTCTTCCTCCTCCTCTTCTTCTTCCTTCTCTTCTTCTTCCTCTTCTTCTTCTTCTTCTTCCTTTTCATCTTTCTTCTTTCTTCTTGACCTAAACTAAATCTAATAAACTTAACCTAAACTAAACTAAATCTAAACCTAAAAAACAGAAACTAAACCTAAACTAAACCAAGCCTAAATTAAACTAAACCTAATTAAACTAAATCTAAAAAACAAAAGAAAAAAATACAGGGATGTCACATTTAGGTGCAGCAGGGGGTGCCGGATGGAGGAGGGGG